>NC_021165.2:45759545-45771467 GCF_000331145.2 Cicer arietinum
TTGAGATATCTGTATATGTGATTAATATTAGATGCATGTTAAACATATTCTATGATAAGTAATATTGTTTAATTTGATAATTTGACTTGCATGCATCTTGGTTAATCTCATATCAATCTACTTGAACTTGCTAATCTTGTATGCCACAATTTAAATTCCGCTGTGTGTATGAAATTGATCTAATTTCTTAAAGAACTGATACATTCCGATTATTACGAGGTCGTACCAACCAACATCCTATTGATCAAAACTAATTAAATATAAATTATAACAAAAAAAATTAAACTTCTTGTGAATACTGTGAAGAGAGATTGATAACAGTAAAAGAAAATACATAACAGTTGTCCCCAAAGTTAAGAAGTATACTCTAAAATCGAATCCTACACAATGTACAACAGAATAATAAATACTAAAGTAGTTCTAATCCTGATAAACACGAAAATCAATATTACAACAACACAATATATAAGGACAACTATTTTAATCATGAAAAATTACAATTATGAAAAAAATGACACTTACCTCTGATAATGTCTGCCAATGCCTTCACATCGCACATTACAATCAAAAGTTATCTCTAGGGGTGTATGCGGGTTGGATCAGTTTTGACAAAATTTGATACTCAAATTGATCGATTATCTTGGGTTGAGCTGAATTTTAATTCCGTATTTTTTTATTTGACCCGAATGAAACCAATCTGATTAAGAACAAGTTAGGTTGGGTTGGCAGATTATACTTAAAAAGTAATCTGTGATTTTTATTTTACAACAAAAACATAAGTAACAATAATTACAATTTAATTCAATGGAAATATATTTAATACTTGAATGTCTCAAAAACTATAAAATTTCATTCACACCATTCAATATTTTTAAAAAGCCAACATTCTCGCACCCAAAATTTTAAATCCAACAATCTTCAAAAACGAAGAACAAAGAAAAGGACGATAGAACCACAAGGAATCACGTTCAATAAATTCCTCCTGCAACACAAGAAAAAAAAATACAAAACAAAAAAACCACTGAAAATTTGTGTAAATATTGAAAGGAGAATATTTCATTTGAGATAAACAGACCAAATGTCAAGGCATCATGCTTTGAAGAACTTTACTAGACACTACAACACTGCAGAAAAATAGATTCACGATCCTACTGATCAAAACTAATTAAATATAAATTATAACAAAAAAATTAAACTTCTTGTGAATACCGTGAAGTGAGATTGACAACAGTAAAAAAAAAATACATTACAGTTGTCCCCAAAGTTAAGAAGTATACTCTAAAATCGAATCCTACATAATGTACAGCAGAATAATAAATACTAAAGTAGTTCTAATCGTGATAAACACGAAAATCAATATTACCACAACACATCATATAAGGACAACTATTTAAATCATGAAAAATTACATTTATGAAAAAAATGACACTTACCTTTGATATAGTCTCCCAAGGTCTTCACATCTCACATTACATTCAAAAGTTATCTCTAGGGGTGTATAGGAGTTGGATCATTTTTGACAAAGTTCGATACTCAAACTGATAGATTATCTTGGGTTGAGTTGAATTTTAATTCCGTATTTTTTATTTGACCCGAATCAAACCAATCTGATCAAGAACGGGTTGGGGTGGGTTGGCAGATTATACTTAAAAAGTAATATGTGTTTTTTATTTTACAACAAAAACATAAGTAACAATAATTACAATTTAATTCAATGGAAATATATTTAATACTTGAATGTCTCAAAAACTATAAAGTTTCATTCACATCATTCAATTTTTTTAAAAAGCCAACATTCTCGCACCCAAAATTTTAAATCCAACAATCTTCAAATATGAAGAACAAAGAAAAGGACGATAGAACCACAAGGAATCACGTTCAATAAATTCCTTTAACACTCTATCGAAAGACTCATGAGATACCTAAAAAGAACCATGAGTCTCGAATTACATTATCAAAGATTTCCTCGGTGTTAGACAAATTAAATATGCGTGCATCATTGGAAGCCTCATGTATGCCACTAATTGTACTAGACCCGATACTGCCTACCTTGTAGGACTATTGTGTAGGTTTACCAGTAGGCTTAGTATGGAGCATTGACACGCTAACGAAAGAGTCATGAGATACCTAAAAAGGACCATGAGTCTCATATTACATTATCAAAGATTTCTTTTCATCCTTGAAGGATATAATGTTGCTAATTGAAACATTTTATCAAATGAATCCAAAGCAACCAGTAGCTATTTATTTTTTAGTATAGCTAGTGGTGTTGTATCTTGGAAATCGAAGAACAGACGATATTGACTTAGTCCACTATGGACTCTGAAATGATAACACTTGCTACTGCTAGTGAAGAAGCGAGTTGGTTGAGATGTTTGCTAGTTGGGATCCCTTTATGGAAAAAACTATAACAGATGTGTTGATTCACTGGGATAGTACCGCGACTATTGCGAAGATTGAGAATCATTATTACAAGGGTAATAAACGACAAATTTTTCGTAAGCACATCTTTGTTAGAGAGTTACGTTCTAAATGAGCTGTTATAGTGGATCATGAACACACTGATGAGAATTTAGTAGATCCTTTTACGAAAGGGTTAGCTAGCGAGAAAGTCCTAAATACATCCTAAAGGATGGGACTAATGCCTATAGAGTCACTCATGATGGTAAACCGACCTAAAAGACAGGAGATCCTAAGAATTAGGTTCAATGGGTAATAACAAGTCGTGAAGTGATATGAGATGAACATGTTATTATAAATTAGAGAAGCATGACTCTTGGAGTGATGATAGGATGAGGTAATAGAAACACTTAATGAGATCAATACTCTTTGTGGAGTGGAGTACCAAGCTACATGAGTACTCTTGATAGACTTACCTATGTCAATGTGGAAGTGGGGTTGTTTCCTATGGAATTTTGAGGCAGAATTCTAAGGACATTCACTATACTGGGATAGACGTACATGTCCATTAATGGACGGGCTTTTAAGAAAACACCCTACGAAAAAGTTGTGTGTGGGTTTGATGTCAGAGATAGAGTTCAAGACTACGAGTCACTCTTGTTGAATATGGATCTTATTATGCAAAGGATAAAGTCAGGAGACACCTCAGTTTATGCACGATCTTATAGAAGCGTTTGATGCTATTTCAGAAACACTTTGTTTAAATTCAAGTGGGGCATTGTTGGAACATAGAGTATGTTGGACAAATCATATATATTAAGTAGTTTTCAACTCTATAAAAACTAAAGTCCCATATTGGATAGAAAACATATGTGGGTTTGCTTCCATCACTATATAATGAGTTTCAAACTCTTGTGAAAAGTACACCAAAATTGGATGCAATTCCCAAAATTGGAACCACTTCTCCCTTTTCTTTTTGTCCCTTTGATATTTTAGTGAGGTTTTGTATTGTAGTCCTTTTAATTTTTAGAGCGGTTGTTATGTCGTAGTTCCGTCGATTTTGAGTGGTCTTAATACCACTATCCTTTTAGAGCGGTTTTTATGTCGTAGTCCCGTTGAATTTTTAGTGGTCTTAATACCACTATGAGCGGTTTTTGTGTCGTAGTCTTTGAGAGCGATCTTTTGTGTTGTAGTCCTTTTGATTTATGAGTGGTCGTAATACCATATTGCGAGTGACTTTAATCGTCATATTGAGAGTGACTTAAACTTCCATATTGAGGGTGTAATTCTAGAACAATTTCATATGGTGCCGCTTCTCCCCTTTCTCAAATCATGCAAATGAAAGGGAAGGGTGGCAATCTGTAACATCCCAATTTTCATAATCAACTATTTTATTAATTAAATAAGATTTTAAAGAAACTAATTTGGTGTTAAAACTATTTTATAATATATGTTGATTAATTTTATGATTGCTTCTCCTTATATGTGTGAGTTTCTTATGGTTTGATAGTCGTGTATATATATATATATATATATAGGGAAACATCATGCCAATGAAGAAACAAAAATTAGGATTGCCGTTTGGCACTGCTGATCGATAACTATTTTAGAAAATTTTCTCCGTTTCTATCTGAATTTTAGTATGTTGTTTCATTCATTTAGCTAGTCAATTAAACATGTTTTTTTTCTTCATATTTTTAACCATCCCAATTCATCTCTAAAATACCCGACTTCTCCGTTTATGAAATTCGTTATTTTGAACCGTTCTTCTTCACCGTAAGTCTGATTTGAGTGAAACCAACGTGAAAACGACCGTGTGAACGATGGCTATATTATACCATGATTATTTTCCAATTTAGGTAAGTTAACTTGATTCTGTTTCGAAAATTGACCTTTTTAGAGTGTATTTTTATAATTTATTTTGGATGTTTACACATAAATTGTCAAGTTAGATCGATTGAAGGACAAGGAGTCAAAGACCATATGTTTTTTTCTTGCAGAGTTGTATTCGTGTGTGAAAGCGTCGGAAAAGGTAAGAGGGTGATAGAGCGTTTGAATTCATGGGTATAATATATTGTGAGATGAACGGGAAAACCGTATTTCCCAACGATTCATCTGGAGCTCACTACGCACGGTGGTAGTCCTATTTAGTAATAATTGAATTAATATGACTAATTATGGTTTGTAGAATTAAAATATGGATTAAAAACTTTTATTAGATTGTTGTCTGATTTAAATTCTAAAATTGTGTGGTATATGTGAAAAAAGTTTAAGTTTTTATTTTTAATGTGTTGAAAGTCTTATTTATGATATATGTGTGGCATATATGAAGGTTTTAATTTCTTTACGTATGTAATGAAAGTTTAAATTTTTAGGATATAACAAATTAAAGTTTTGATTTTTATGATACTTTTATAAATAAATGATTTCTTGATATGTGTAGTGGAAGCTTGGATCTTTGTGATAGTTGTTTATGAGTATATGATCTTCGTGATATATGTGGTGGAAGCTTTGATTTTTATGATGGTTGTTTAAGAATATTTGATTTTCTTGATAAGAACTTGTGATGTATGATTTAGTGATATTTAAATAATGTGGTGATTTCGTATAAATTATTTTTGGATCATTTGAATTAATTGTTGGACTTTAGTCCTTTGAATCCTAATTTTGACATAATTAACAAACATACAATGTTCATACATCACATGATAAATCTAACATTTTAATTGAGCAAGATTTCAGGAACAACAATCCAATCCTACACACTTGAAACAAATTGCTTGGGTTACAAGAAATCAACAAAAGTTGACTATTGACTGAGTAAATCGATTGGGAAATCGATTTCATAACAAGGGTGTAAGGAAACATAACTGTTTGTGATTGTATAATCGATTAGGCAATCGACTGGCACAATTAGAAATGAAAATTGCACAAGTCAGTGGCAACCTGTTTTACAGGCTAATCGATTGGCAAATCGATTGTACACATCACAAAGTAAAACTGATTGAAACCAATCGAATGGCAAATCGATTGATCAAGTCACAGTGAGAATCCAATTTCTAGGGTAATCGATTGGCAAATCGATTTCTTAGATAATATTTGAAAAATAACTCGACCTGTGACAAACACAATCGATTGGACAATCTATTGTAAAAATTTCAATCATGTTAAGTTTGGTTGCAATCGATTGGGAAATCGATTGAACTAAATATCAGGTAAGAACTTTTCAGGCAAATACAAACAAATCGATTGGCACTTCGATTAACATCAAAATAGCTAAGTCACTGTCTTGAACACAATCGATTGGCAAATCGATTGAAAGAACCTTTTTGAAATCACAGTGAACTTTGAGCTTGTGGCCAAATCGATTCTGAGTATTTGTAAATCGATTATGAGACTTAGTAAATCGATTAAGTAATCGATTGGTGTGATTTTTTACTTTGAACAAAACACTTGCAATCGATTATGAAATCGATGCATATAAGTCTGAACATAATTTACTGAAAAGAGTTTTTTTTTTTTAAAAAAGAATCGATTGGAAAATCGATTGGCTTATGTAGTTTCAAGATTCAAGAAAAACAAGACCCACGATAATCGATTGGCAAATCGATTAGACCTGTTATATAACTTTAATGAATCGATTGGCAAATCGATTTATTAGTTGTTTTTCAGAAATTATATAAACTGTTTTCAATCATTCTCTCAAAAACAATGATAAACACTCATAAACTCTCATTAACCCAATACAACACATTGTTAACATTCTGATATTGCTTTTTCAGATCAAAGCCAAAAAGATTATCCATAATCATTGAGAGAGCTGAAAAAGTATTCTTGAGAGAAAAGACAATGTTCTCATAATCCATCATTGAATAACCAGATTCGTGAGAAGACACATTGATTCAAGATTGAAGACTTCTTTTATTGTGTTTGAAATAAATACTTTGTAAAGAAAACGACTGCTAGAAATCTAGCTAGAAACTGGTGGCGATCTTCTTGGGTGAGAGGCCTCATCAAGAAGGAGCCGTACTTTGATTTTGTGTGAGTCTGCTGATTGACTACAAGGATCAAGGGGTGAGCAATAGGAAAGAGATTGTGAGAGATAGATAGGTTTCGAGGAAACTGGACAATCTGTAAACAATTCACAATTCTTTCTATTGGAGAAAAAGCTGAAATCCAGTTGGATTGTCAGGACTGGATGTAGGTTGTCTCGTTGACAACTGAACCAGGATAAATCTTGGTGCATTCTATCCCTTATCTTTTTACTTTTAATTGCTAATCTTGTATGCCGCATTATAATTCCGTTGTGTATGTAATATTGCTTTAATTTGATTAAAGACTGATATATTCTGATTATTTCGAGGTCATAATAATCAACAATTGGCCTCAGAGCTTGACTTTTCGAGAGGTAAAACTCATAAAAGGAATATGGCCTCAACTGATTTTCTGGGAGAAGGCGCATCACTAGCAAGACCTCCAGCATTCAATGGAACAGCTTATATGTACTGGAAGCACATGATGCTGATATTCCTGGAAGCCAGTGGCATAGACATCCTTGACGCTGTTGAAAATGGCCCATACATTCCCAAGATTGCAGGAACAAATGACTCGATGATTCCCAAGCCCAGAGCCGAATGGTCTGAGGACGATAAAAAGAAGGTAGGTTATAATGCTAAAGCTAAGAACATTATAACATCTGCTTTGTGTGCAGAAGAATTCTTTAGGGTATCAAACTGTAAATCAGCAAAGGAAATGTGGGACATTCTTCAAGAAACACATGAAGGAACCACAGATGTGAAAAGAGCTCGCGTAAATACACTTATGCACGAATAAGAATTGTTCAGCATGAAGAAAGATGAATCTATAAGTGATCTAAAGACGAGATTTACACACGTGATAAACAACCTTCATGCACTGGGAAAACAGGTGGAGAATGAACAGCAGATCGGAAAGATTATGAGGTGTCTAACCAGAGAATGGCAGCCCAAAATAACTGCCATTGCTGAATCTAAAGATCTAGCAAAGATGACTACAGCAACAGTATTTAGAAAACTCAGGGAACATGAAATGGAATTGCATCGGCTGGATGAATCAGAACTAGAAAGCAGGAAAAAGAAAGGACTATCCTTGAAAGTCCAAACACATCAATCAAAAACTGAACCAGAAAGTTGCTCAGATGAATCAAGCAGTGAGACTGATGAAGAGCCTGAGATTGGTTTGCTTGTCAAGAAATTTAAGAAATTTCTGAAGAAGAAAGACAACAAATTCAGAAAGCCATCAAGCTCTAAGACTAGTGACAACAAGACAATCACATGCTATGAATGTGGTAAAACTGGTCACATAAAGTCAGAATGCTACAAATTGCAGAACAAAAATAGAGCTACAAAACCAAAAGGCAAGGAACCAGTCACCAAAACCAGAAAAGCTTATATTGCATGGAATGACAACGAAGAATCCTCTACCTCTTCGGATGACGAAGAAGCAAATCTGTGTCTCATGGCAAATACCGACTCAGAATCAGAAAATGAGGTTAGTTCATAATCTAATCCAACCTATGATGAGCTACAAGAAGCTTTCAATGAGCTGCATGATGATTATGTGAATTCCATAAAACAGTTGTTAAGCACTAAGAAAATGCTTGAACAAATGAAAAATGACCATAAAGAAATTGAAAATTTATGTGAACAACTGAAAAAGGATTCACAGGAAAAATCTGCAAAGTGCATTGAACTTGAAAATACTGTTGCATCATTAAAATCTGATTTATTAAATTTTGCAAATAGTAAAGATAAGCTGAATGTCATACTTAGCAATCAAAGACATGTTCATGAAAAATCTGGTTTAGGATATACACCAAATATGCATGTCAAAAGAAAAAATAAAAACAGATCTGGTATTGGTTATATGCAAACCAGAAATGTCAAACATGGTCAAAAATCTGCTATTGCTAAGAGTATGTATGACATCTTTACTAAACCAAACAAACATTCATCCTTTGATGGCAAATGTCATTTCTGTTGCAGAAAGGGACATTTTGTGTCTAATTGCAAATTTAAAAAATTAGCCAATAGAGGATGGAAGCAAGTTTGGATAGCAAAGAAATCTGTGTTTGACACTAACCATCCAGGACCCAATTTAAATTGGGGACCTAAAACAAAATTCTGATTGTATGTTGCAGGTGTGCTTGACATCCACTAAGCATTCATGGTATTTAGATAGCGGATGCTCAAAGCACATGACAGGTGACAAATCCAAATTCCTGTCCTTGACATTAAAGGAAGGAGGCTTTGTCAAATATGGTGATAACAACAGAGGAAAAATCATTGGAATTGGTGATGTAGGCGATGAATCAACTGCAGTAATCAAAAATGTGCTATATGTTGAAGGATTAAAGCACAACTTACTGAGTATAAGCCAGCTATGTGACAAAGGTTTTCAAGTAAGTTTTTCATCACAATCTTGCATTATTGAGCATAAAGATGACAAACACATAAAGCTAATTGGGGACAGAATTAACAACATTTACATGTTGGATTTCAATTCTGTACCAAGTGCAATATGCTGCTTGTTATCCAACTCAGATGAAACATGGCTTTGGCATAAAAGAATTGCTCATATACACATAAATCATTTGAATAAACTTGTCAGCAAACAGTTAGTCTTAGGTCTACCAAATAGGAAGTTCTCTAAAGATAGACTGTGTGATGCATGTGAGAAAAGTAAACTGGTTAAGACTCCATTTCCCTCTATAGACTTGGTTAGAACAAATAGAGTTTTACAACTAGTTCACATGGACCTTTTTGGACCTGCCCAAGTTAAGAGTTTAGGTGGAAACCTGTATGGATATGTGCTGGTTGATGATTATTCTAGATTCACATGGACTTACTTTTTAGCTCATAAAAGTGATACATTCTCTGTTTTCAAAAAGTTTGCTGCTTTAGTACAAAATGAGAATGATCTGAAAATTGTTTCAATAAAAAGTGATCATGGAGGTGAATTCCAAAATGATGCTTTTCAAAATTATTGTGAACTACATGGAATCAACCACATATATTCTGCCCCTAGGACACCACAGCAGAATGGGGTAGTGGAGAGGAAAAATAGATCCCTAGAAGAGTTAGCTAGGACCATGCTTAAGGACTCCAACCTACCTAAGTACTTTTGGGCAGATGCAATTAGTACAGCCACTCATGTTGTAAATAGAGTTCTCATTAGGCCCCTGCTTAGGAAAACACCCTATGAGCTTTACAAGGGTAGAAAACCAAACCTTTCCTACTTTAGAATCTTTGGTTGTAAGTGCTTTGTGTTGAACAATGGCAAAGAACACCTAGGAAAGTTTGACCCTAAGGCAGATGAAGGTATCTTTTTAGGATATTCCCAAACTAGTAAGGCCTATAGAATCTACAACAAAAGAACAAAGACCATAGAAGAGTCAGTTCATGTAAAGTTTGATGAATTATTTACAGAAAACTTGAACAAAACTCCTTCTAAGGTTGATGACATTTTGGACGAAGTTGTAGAATCTGAACCACTAGAACAACCTATAGCTGACCCTCCAACTAGATCAGACCTTGTAGAACCTATAGAAACCAGTGAGTTGCCTAAGGAATGGAAGTTCAACAGAAACCACCCTTTAGACAACATTATAGGCGATATCTCTAAAGGTGTTGCAACTAGGAGAAACCTTAGTCAGTTTTGTAACTTTACAGCCTTTGTATCTCAGATTGAACCTAAGAACATTAAGGAAGCCCTGTTAGATAGTGAGTGGATACTTGCTATGCAAGAGGAGTTAAACCAGTTTGAGAGAAACAAGGTGTGGAGTTTAGTACCTAGGCCAGAGGGTAAGCATGTCATAGGAACCAGATGGGTGTTCAGAAACAAGTTGGATGAGAATGGTGTGATAACAAGGAACAAAGCTAGACTAGTAGCCAAGGGTTATAGTCAAGAGGAGGGAATAGATTTTGATGAAACCTATGCCCCTGTAGCTAGATTAGAAGCCATAAGAATTTTATTGGCTTATGCTTGTATAATGGACTTTAATCTTTATCAAATGGATGTGAAAAGTGCCTTTCTCAATGGTGACCTTCAAGAGGAAGTTTTTGTTAGCCAAACACCTGGTTTTGAAAATCCTGATTTTCCTAATCATGTGTATAAGCTCTCAAAGGCCCTCTATGGGTTAAAACAAGCTCCAAGAGCTTGGTATGAGAAGCTCAGCAATTTCCTTATTCAACAAAACTTTTTAAGAGGAAATGTTGACAAGACCCTTTTCACAAAAACTACTGGAAATGATATCTTGCTTGTCCAAGTATATGTTGATGACATAATATTTGGATCTACAAATAATAAACTGTGCAAAGAATTTGAAAATTTGATGAAAGGTAAATTTGAAATGTCAATGATGGGTGAACTGTCATATTTCTTGGGATTTCAAATTAACCAAAGCAAGCAAGGCATTTTCATTAGTCAATCTAAATACTGTTCTGATTTGATAAAGAAATTTAACTTTGAAAATCTTAAATCCATTGATACACCCATGAGTCAAGGAAATTTCTTAGACCGAGATGAGAAAGGTAAACCTGTAGATGTTACTAGATTTCGTGGTATGATTGGATCTCTGCTCTACCTTACAGCAAGCCGACCAGACATCATGTTCAGTGTTTGTATGTGTGCAAGGTATCAATCAAATCCAAAGGAATCTCACTTCAGTGCAGTTAAGAGAATTTTCAGATACTTGGTAGGAACTAAAAGTCTTGGATTGTGGTATCCAAAAGGATCAACATGTACATTGATTGGTTACTCAGATTCAGATTTTGCCGGTTGTAAACTCGACAGGAAAAGTACCTCAGGAACTTGTCATCTGCTTGGAAATTCTCTAGTGTCTTGGTTCAGTAAGAAGCAAACAAGCATTGCGTTATCTACTGCTGAAGCTGAATATATTGCAGCTGGGAGCTGTTGTGCTCAGATTCTGTGGATGAAACAGCATTTATTGGACTTTGGTGTTGATTTGGGAACAGTACCTATCATGTGTGATAACACAAGTGCAATAAGTATAACCAAGAATCCAGTAATGCACTCCAGGACCAAACACATTGAAGTAAGACATCATTTTATAAGAGATCGCTTTCAAAATGGAATCATTAAGCTTGAGTATGTTAACACTGCCGAACAGCTAGCTGACATCTTCACAAAAGCTTTACCAAGAGAAAATTTTCTGTATATAAGGATGAAACTAGGGATCATTGATCCTACTGAAGTATGATTTTTGTTGATTCTGGTATTTTTCAGTAATGTTTTCCAGTTAAATCGATTTGGAAATCGATTACCAGCATGGTAAATGGTTTATAAAATCGATTTGGGAATCGATTACTTTAGCCCAGACTTCATAGTTCAGAAAATGTTTTTTTAAAACTTTCCCGAGCGTCGATTTGGAAATCGACTAGTTCAGTATTCAACATTAAGACAATCGATTTGGACATCGATTAAGTAAAACTGGAACTCGATTTGAACATCGATTTAAAATAT
>NC_021165.2:45771596-45772446 GCF_000331145.2 Cicer arietinum
AGTTCTCAATCGATTTCTGCACTGCATTTCTTTAGTTTTCACTAATTTTCTCTGTTTGCTTCATCCTTCTGTCTCTGCTATTGTTATTTTGTTGCTATCTACACTCAATCTACAATCTATCTACTTCAATCTACGAGTATGGCACGAGTAAAACAAACCCAGGCACGCACTCCTTCACCTTCATCGTCTTCAACCAGTGAAACCCCTTCACCACCACCCACTCTAACAAAAAGATTACCCATACCTACACATAAAATACTCGCCAAAGACAAAGGCAAAGCACCCGCTCCTGTTCAAGAGAAGCCTAAAAAGCGAAAGGAACCCCCAACGGAAAAACTCATGGCTGATGCCATGAAGGAAATTTCACAAAAGAGGAAGAAGAAACCTGTTTCTTCACCCCCTGCCAAGAAAGTTCTCGCATCCAAGGAAAAAGATGCGGAACCTTCTATACCATCAGACTTTCTGAAGAGAAAAATCCATGAGGGTAGGACTCTGGATTTTGCCTACTTTGATACTGACGGTTTTACGTTTCAGAATCATCTGCGACTTCACGGTCTTGAGAGCTTTCTATCTTCTACACTCGACAGTTATCCACGTTTGATAAGAGAATTTTATTCTACGTTTAAGCTGACAGAAGAAGGTTTTAAGGCTCAAGTCAAAGGTAAAAGGATTGCTATGTCATTTGATGATTTTTCTACCTTATCAGGATTGCCTTTTTACGGAAAATCTATCAACGGCAGTTCTGAAGCTGATACGGCTGACGAAGGTTGGGAAGAATCTGTTGACAGGCATGCTGCAGTAAAGGACCTGATGATTGATGGTTTTGTGGAAACCATTTCATTACCTATCG
>NC_021165.2:45772721-45798346 GCF_000331145.2 Cicer arietinum
AAGGTTACATGGTATATGGATAAGACCTCAAGCTACTGTTGAACCAGCACAACCTCAGCCACAACCTCAGACTCAAACTGCTACTGCCACAGCCCCTCCTGATTTTGTTGCTAAGATAATGGAATTCATAGAAGCTCAGATGGCACACAATGCCAAGATGCTAGAATCACAGTCCAGAATGGAAGCTAATTTAAGGACTCTCCAGGCATCCTTGAATTCGGTTGTTCAGGATGTATATACGATTCAAGCTCACTTGGGAATCAAGCTGTCATTTGAAGACATCGCAGACATCGGTCGTCAAGCAGCAGAGGAACCTAACCCAACTCCCCTAGATCACCCTGAGACTCACGTTGAGGAGACACCTGCTGAGGGTAATACAACAGTCTCTGCCTCTCCCGTAGATAATAGTGAGGACCAGCCTAGTTTAGGAGATTAGGAGTTTAGGATCTGTGCTGTTTTGCTATGACTTGTTGTACTTATTTCATCTATATCGATAATGAACTAAAACATTTATCTCATTTCTCTCTGAATTCATTTGTCTTAATCCTTTGATATGCTCATTAATTGCTCTGATTTTCATTGCTCTGATACACAATGTTTTATGATTTCAATCCCCAATGCTTATGTTCTTTAACATAGGGGGATTAAATTTTTTTTTCTACCTTTTTGCCTTAACTGACAAAGGGGGAGAAAAATTATAACTTGCTAATATTTGTTGCATTTAATTGCTCTGATGACTAAGCTCTGACGACTGATAATGAATTATTTTTTAATATAATAATGATCTGATTTTGATAAATAGCATGTGTACTGTTATGCTAAGATGCTCTGATACTTCTGATTCTCTGATCTGATAATGGTACATATGATGCTATGAAATGTTGTTAATATTATGTCTTGAAATGCTCAACTCAAGTTAAAATTGTATGATTGTCACTTATGCAAAAAGGGGGAGATTGTTGGACTTTAGTCCTTTGAATCCTAATTTTGACATAATTAACAAACATACAATGTTCATACATCACATGATAAATCTAACATTTTAATTGAGCAAGATTTCAGGAACAACAATCCAATCCTACACACTTGAAACAAATTGCTTGGAACACAAGAAATCAACAAAAGTTGACTATTGACTAAGTAAATCGATTGGGAAATCGATTTCATAACAAGGGTGTAAGGAAACATAACTGTTTGTGATTGTATAATCGATTAGGCAATCGACTGGCACAGTTAGAAATGAAAATTGCACAAGTCAGTGGCAACCTGTTTTACAGGCTAATCGATTGGCAAATCGATTGTACACATCACAAAGTAAAACTGATTGAAACCAATCGACTGGGAAATCGATTGATCAAGTCACAGTGAGAATCCAATTTCTAGGGTAATCGATTGGCAAATCGATTGCTTAAGTACTATTTGCAAAATAACTTCACCTGTGAAAAACACAATCGATTGGACAATCTATTGTGAAAATTTCAATCATGTTAAGTTTGGTTGCAATCGATTGGGAAATCGATTGAACTAAATATCAGGTAAGAACTTTTCAGGCAAATACAAACAAATCGATTGGCACTTCGATTAACATCAAAATAGCTAAGTCACTGTCTTGAACACAATCGATTGGCAAATCGAATGAAAGAACCTTTTTGAAATCACAATGAACTTTGAGCTTGTGGCCAAATCGATTCTGAGTATTTGTAAATCGATTATGAGATTTAATAAATCGATTAAGTAATCGATTGGTGTGATTTTTACTTTGAACAAAACACCTGCAATCGATTATGAAATCGATGCATATAAGTCTGAACATAATTTACTGAAAAGAGTTTGTTTAAAGAATCGATTGGCAAATCGATTGGCTTATGTAGTTTCAAGATTCAAGAAAAACAAGACCCGCGATAATCGATTGGCAAATCGATTAGACCTGTTTTATAACTTTAATGAATCGATTGGCAAATCGATTTATTAAGTGTTTTTCAGAAACTATATAAACTGTTTTCAAGAACATATTGTTAACATTCTGATATTGCTTTTTCAGATCAAAGCCAAAAAGATTATCCATAATCATTGAGAGAGCTGAAAAAGTATTCTTGAGAGAAAAGACAATGTTCTCATAATCCATCATTGAATAACCAGATTCGTGAGAAGACACATTGATTCAAGATTGAAGACTTCTTTTTGTACTTCTTTTATTCTGTTTGAAATAAATACTTTGTAAAGAAATTGACTGCTAGAAATCCAGCTAGAAACTGGTGGCGATCTTCTTGGGTGAGAGGCCTCATCAAGAAGTAGTCGTACTTTGATTTTGTGTGAGTCTGCTGAGTGACTACAAGGATCAAGGGGTGAGCAATAGGAAAGAGATTGTGAGAGATAGATAGGTTTCGAGGAAACTGGACAATCTGTAAACAATTCACAATTCTTTCTATTGGAGAAAAAGCTGAAATCCAGTTGGATTGTCAGGACTGGATGTAGGTTGTCTCGTTGACAACTGAACCAAGATAAATCTTGGTGCATTCTATCCCTTATCTTTTTACTTTTAATTGCTAATCTTGTATGCCGCATTATAATTCCGCTGTGCATGTAATATTGTTTTAATTTGATTAAAGACTGATATATTCTGATTATTTCGAGGTCATAATAATCAACATTAATCTTAGTGGGCTATGTGAGAATGTTTGATTTTGATGATACATCATCATGTCATGTCATATGCATCTTAGTCGGCTGTGTGAGAATATTTTATTTTGATAATGCACCATCATGTCATGGCATATGCATCTTTGTGGAAGTTACTTTTGTGACAGGTTTTTCCCCTTATTGGTATGAGTGATTTTCTGTGTGGAAGTTGCAGGTTTATTTTCCTTATTGGTGTGAGTGATTTTCTGTGTGAAAGTTGCCTTAGTGGTAGGTATTATATCCGAATCATATAGTTATTAGGATCATGCGTAACATTGCATTGTCTTGTGATTGTTTGGTTGTGGTTAATTTGTATTTAATGTGATAATAATTTTTCTTAGATGATTTGATGTTATAATGAGATGTTGACTTTATAATATGATTTTTTCTTGAAATGCTTTGTTATATAGTGATGTGTTTGATACGGCTATGTGTTGATTATTTGCGTGTTCTTCTTACTTATATTATACTATTAACATGATTTTAAAACTCACCTCCTTCGTTGTTTGTGTTTTATTGATTTGGCCCTGCGTTTGCGAAATCGCAATTATTACAGGTTAATAAGTCTTGGGAGAAGCCCCACTCTGTTAGGTTGTATTGGGAATTAGAGTTATAAGTTGTATTTTACTTATTTGATTAATGAAAACTATACAAGTATTACTAAGTGTTTGGAAAAATTTAAGAAATTATAGTTAAATCAAGTTTATTGAGATTGCATTGTTCTATAGAAGTAAAAGTCTAAAGTATTCAATTGGCATTTTGAGAAGCGTGATGTCCTAATAACTTATAAAAGTTTCTTTTCTTTTGAAGGAATTTTATTTATTTGCTACGAATTTTAGTAAAAATATGTAATACTTATTATGTATATTACTTTGGGGTTTAAAATTTACTAATTCTTCAAATGAATAGTAGTTTAGGTATTCTTACTTAAATAATAAAAAAATAAAATAAAAGTTATCGTAATTTTTCTAAGGAATAAGTAATTTTAAGTACTGTTTTGAATAGAAAATTCGGGGTGTTACACATTCATTTCTAAATTTTGGTTGAATTGAAGGTAGTAAAAGAAATAACAATAGGGTGCCCACTTTGTTAGTTTCTAATTTTATAAAACAACAAAAATTGAATCAGAAACCTTTTGAATTGAAAACCCTAACTCAAAAGACAAAAATTGAAGTGAACAAGATAACAAGGGAATAAGAGAAACATGGGGATAGTTCGTCACATAGAGAACTTGCATGATAAAGAGAAAATATCAGTTGCATGAGAAGGATAAATCGGAGAGAAAAAGAGAAAAAGGGAAGAAGAAAAACCTGTGAGTGATTTTGGGTGAGAGTGATTGTATGAGAGAGAGGGAAGAGTGAGGGTGACTCCGGTGGGAGATAGAGAGGAAATAAGTGAAAAGTTTTAACTAAAAATCATGGTTTTATAAATTTCAAAATATTGAATACATAATTATCAAAGTTTTATTTTTGTTGTTGATACAATTATATAGATCTTAGAAGCTATGGAAAATCTCGAAAAACTTAATTCACAAAACTATGAGATCCCTGGTTCGAACTCAAGACAAGACATTCAACCTAACAATATCGACATTTGCTTAAGCTAGAATTGACTCTTTTGTTGATATAATAAGCATCTTTGTAAAAAATTCATTTACCCTTTTACAATGGAAAAAACCCTAAATTTCCGCTACAAAAAGAAAATGAAGACGATTTTGTACACAACCACCACAAAATGTCAACCGTTAATAAATTCTTTTGTAGTAGTGAATAATTCTCACTACTAAGTCTTTAGCCCTTTAGAATCTCATTCATAATGTCCTCCCAACTTATGATAAATTTAGGAAGAAAAGATTTATAATGGTCTTTTGTTGCAGGCTTTGTACTCATGCTTTTCAAGATGTTAATCATTTTTATAATATCTTTTAGCAACTCAAATATGACATTGACTCTTGGCTTTAATAAAGACTCTTTAAATATCTCATCTACAGTCAACCTATTATACACTATTCAAAACAATTGGAGTTATCAGGTGAAACACCTGTTCACCTTGTAATTTATGTCATTACTAATATCATGTTGTATATTTTTTTATGTAGGAATAATTTTTGCACTTATTTATGCATAAAAAATAAAATAGATGTTTTACTCTCAACTGCCCTTTTCAAAGGACTGTGTATTCTAATTTCCGAGAGTTTACTATAACTAAAGCCTTTGAAGCTATATGCCATGCTCCGAAGGCTCCCAAATTTCTCTTGGTCAATTGGATAGCTACTCATGTTCATTGGATCAAGTGTAACGTTGATGGATCTTCAAGAGGTTCTCGCGGTTTAATCTATTCTTTAGTGCATGTATTTTTAGATACTTTTTTAGCTGTTTTTTAGGTGCTTTTGTCCAGAACATAGGTATGTCCATGACTCTTTTGATGATTCAAGCCTTCTTAAATTCCAAATTTGTGCCTTGGATGTTTAGGATAATTGCTTCAATTTTCTACATTTCATTAAAGGATTACATTTTAGAGTGGCTCATATCTTTAGAGTAGGGATTACTCATGTCGATTGTTTTGTCAATGAAAATTTTGGAATAGATGACTAATTCTTTGGTGGAATTAGTTCCCTCTTATATTCAACAGGATTTTTCTAAAATAGATTGGACATTCCAACTTCTATTTCACTAGTTATTGTTTGTCTAGCCCAAACCACACACACTAGTGCATTTTAACCTTGTTACATCGTCGATATTAGATCGGTTATTATACATCCAATGTAATAAACAAGATAGTGGCAAATTTGTTATTATGGTAAACTTTGTTAGATCTGTTCTAATTGAACTGTTCTAACAAACACATTAAAAAAATAAAACTACAAAAAAAAAATTGTGGTAAATTTATTATTATAATAAATTTTATTAGATCAGTTCTAATTGAACTGATCTAACATACATATTAAAAATAAAAATAAAAACTGCACACACAAAAAACTATGATAAATTAAAAAAAATGACTACATACAAAAAAAGGCAGTGGTAAATTTGTTATTATTACAAATTTTGTTAGATCTGTTTTGTTAGACCGATCTAACAAGCCTTTAAAAAAATATTCCTAAGTTAACGTGCGAACCCTTTATTTTTTCTTCATCCTTCTACACAAAAAGTCACGCGTGCATTTTCATTCATTCTTCTTCATCCTTCTGCAAATCCACAAACCCACGAATCCAAACCCGCGAATCCAAATCTATTTTTCATCCTTCAACATTCGTTTTTCATCAAACCCAACCACATTTAACCTTCATCCTGTGAAAACGTTTTCATCCTTCCACATTTAACCTTCATCCTTCTTCAGTGAAAACGTGAATAGCAGCTTTTAGCCTTCATCGCCAGCGAGTTGGTCCGGCGCAGCTTTCAGTCAATTTCTTTCACTATCGAGAAGTGTTTGTGGCTTTCTCTGGTAATTTTCTAATAATTTTTTGTTTGTTACTCAACAATCTAAAATTATTTCATTGTGAATTATTCTTATCATTAATTTTTAATTGATGGAGAAATTTGAGTAGTAGTAGTTATCCTAATTTTCAATCATCCTTTAAAACTGCATGCTATGTGTTTGTGATATTGTCTCTGTTAATAATAAGTATAATGCTATAATTTTTTAAACACGTTTGTCAATTTGAGTTTGTGATTTGTGTTTGTTGTTGCTTAATTTGTTCATGCTCTCATTTGTCAATTTAAGTTATATATATTCTTTAGTTATCCCTTCTTGGGTGAAATTTTGACAATAACAAATGTGGTTCACTTAAGAGTCTTGCTATAATTGCTGATGGGAAAGTGTACCACTTTATCCACTCTTTCAAATCAATTTTGGAAGAATGTGAAGAATCCATATAAAATGTCTTGCTATAATAATAATTCGAAATGTAATAGTACATTTTAATTTTGGAAGTTATAGTACACTTTGATTGTTTTGGTAGCTAGAGTAACGACATCTACGGAAGCACTAAATGATACCCAAAGAAATCTGGCTTATATTGCCTCAAAGTGGCTGAATGAAAAGGATTCCAAGAGAAGAGAAAAAATTAAGCAAAACAATATTGAATGATTACTATTGTGTTCTAGCACAAATGATTAGTGTGTAGTGTAAGTGTTGTAAATCTAGAGTATCATCGAATTTCAAGGTCATTGCAATTTTCATTTGTCAGAAGTAATTTTAGGACACTGCACACAATACAAGCTTTCCTCTTGTATTGAATCCAACCTTGTTCCAATTGGAGGTATCTAATAGCTAAGTAAAAAAAGGGGCATTTAGATCTGTTTACAAAAAAGGGGCACAACATTCCTTCTCTATAGCTAGCTTTCTAATTTTCCATTTTAGTTTCAATTTTCTTCACACATCATTCATGTATAGCTGGAAAGTTCAAAAGGAGCAGCTCCAATGTGGAAGAAGATTGTGTTTCTTCTGCCATTCTCTTTCTAGCTTGCATAGCTTGTACTCCTTCTTATGTATAGCACATAAAATCCAATAATCTATGCCTTAATTAAAACATCTCCTATCTCCTCTTCATCTTCTCCCTTATTCACATCTCTTATCAATTAGCAAATTAGATAATTATATTCAATTAATATCTCTATTTGTTCTTATGCAATTACTATAGTATATACATACATATATATATATATATTGCCTCTAAACAATATAGTTATCATGTCATTGTTCTTTCTAAGTAAGTGTATATCATTAATATTTAATATTATTTGTAATTCATTTGTGCAATATTTCCTCTGTTTCAAGTTTCAAGAATTATATACTTTTTCCCCCATAAATATATAGTTTATGATATTTGAAATAGGTTAACTGCAGCTATGTGACTCACTACTTCAAACAATATTCCAATTGCAATACAAGTGGATGAAACATGTTAGCTCTATCACCACAACCAGTACTACAGTACTTTATATGTAAAAAAACCAATATTGAGATAAATAAGCCAAGTTAAGTTAAATAGAATGTGTTTTCTCTTTTTATATTTATTTTGTCAAACTAGAAAAAGAAAATAATCTGTCAAAAAATATAAGTATAAATTTTACGAATTTTATCATCCACCATAAAAAAAGGTTACACAAAATCCTAAATTATGCCATTTTCATTTGAAAGTCAAAGAACATTAATCATATGAAACAGATAACCACTTTATAGAGTAGAGAGAGAGTAATCAGCAATATTTTCCTTCATATTATCCAATACATTAATAATTACTTTATAAGTAGTAGAAGAATTCCAGCAATGACAAACCCAATTGATTATGAAAAACTAATAGAGTATTTAGCTTTCATCTTGACCCATAAATGTCAGGTTGAACCATGAGATGCCAAACAAGCTTCATCGTGTAAGCTTTATTGCATTCTAAGACTTTAAAGACTTAATCCTCCCTCAGATTTAGGTATATAAATCTTCTCCCAAGAAACAAGATGGATTCTGTGATTATTTGTAATTGTACCCCATATAAAATCTCTACAAAAATTTTCAACTTCCTCACACATAGAAATCAGAATTTGGTGAGATTGAATGATATATCCATGTATTAAGGCAGAAGAGAGTACTAGAACCTGTGGCAAAAACAAAATTTTATATCCATGTATTTATGAAATGTGAATAAATGAGTTGACCTTTTATATAGACCCAATAATTTTATCTGCCTTGTTTTATCTGAAGAGTTTATATCAGTAAATGATTAGCTCGCGAAAACAAACTTGTGGTGTCATTTTCCTCTCTTGAATTGCTGACATATATAATTTGATAAGATAGGAGTAATAAATAGTAGCTGAACTTTATGTTTTATTATTTTTTTCAATTATTAACATGCATTACCCTATAGCTAACATGCATTACCCTCAAGCTGGATTAAAAAGACAATTACCATATGCACACTATGTAAGCCTTGCATTGTAAAAGCAAATACATAATAGATGTGAGAACATAAATAACTAAATTAAATTTTTATGTAGAAATATGATTCTTAAAATGTGATTAAAATCATTTTACCATTGTATTTTTTTCAGAAGTAGTTATGAATCGCAGTTGGATGAATGCTAATCGTTTGAGTGAAGAGTATGAAAAGGGAGTTGAGGAGTTTTTACAATTTGCTTTAAAAAAACTTCCTGAAAGTAAAGGAAGGTTTTATTGTCCTTGTGTTATTTGTTTGAATGAAAATACATTACATTTTGAGGAAATACGAAGTCATCTTATTTGTTATGGGATTGACATGAACTATATCAGATGGATATGGCATGGTGATTCGTTAAACATGTCAAATACCTCAGAAAGAGAGGATGCTAATGTAGATATGAACGATCAACTAGAGCACATGATACGTGATGTTGGACAAGAGTCCTTTAATCGTGCACATGTATATGATAATTTGTGCAGTGACAAAGAAGAGCCTTTGTATCCGGGATGCATTAACTTCACACGGTTGTCTGCGGTATTGAGATTGTTCAACTTGAAGGCGAGAAATGGCTGGACAGATAAAAGCTTCACTGAATTACTTGAATTGTTGAAAGAAATGCTCCCAGAAGGTAACAAATTTCCGAATCGTAACTATGAGGCAAAGAAGTTATTGTGTCCACTGGGCATGGAGTATAGGAAAATACATGCATGCCCTAATAACTGTTTATTGTATAGAAATGAGTTTGAGGAGTTGACTAAGTGTCCTAGGTGTGGACTATCACGCTACAAAATGAAGGATGGTGATTCCATTTATGACGAAAGCTCAAAGAGACCTCATGCGAAGGTGTTATGGTATCTTCCAATAGTTCCAAGGTTCAAACGTTTGTTTGCTAATACAAATGATGCAAAGAGTGTAAGATGGCATGCCGATGAGAGGAAGTGTGATGGACAACTTCGTCACCCAGCTGATTCTTTGCAATGGAAGAAAATTGATGATTTGTACCCGGAGTTCGGAAGTGAGCCAAGGAACCTTAGGCTTGGACTTGCTACAGATGGAATGAATCCATATGGAAACTTAAGTAGTAACCATAGTTCATGGCCTGTTCTACTAGTTATCTACAACCTACCTCCTTGGATTTGCATGAAGCGTAAATACATCATGTTATCTATGATGATTTCAGGTCCAAAACAACCTGGAAATGACATAGATGTTTATCTAAGTCCATTGATTGAAGATTTGAGAATGCTTTGGGAAGGTGTTGATGTGTTTGATGGGTATTCTCGTGAATATTTTAAGATGCGTGCAATGCTATTTTGCACCATCAATGACTTTCCTGCATATGGAAACTTGTGTGGCTATAGTGTTAAGGGACACAAAGCATGTCCTATATGTGAAGAAGGAACATGACTCCTCAAATGTCAAGAGTCTTGTGTCAATGAAAGATTTGAAATTAGTTGGCTTAAAGTCTCACGATTGCCACATTTTGATGCAACAACTACTACCAGTGGCTTTACGTGGCATATTGCCTAAAAAAGTAAGAGAGGTCTTAACTAGATTGTGTTTATTCTTCAACGCTATTTGTAGCAAAGTCATTGATCCTCAAAAATTAAATGAGTTGGAAAATGAAGCTGTTATTATCTTGTGCCAACTAGAGATGTATTTTCCTCCTTCTTTTTTTGACATCATGGTTCATTTAATTGTTCATTTAGTTAGGGAGATTAAATTATGTGGTCCTGTTTATTTGAGGTGGATGTATCCATTCGAGCGTTACATGAAGATTTTAAAAGGATATGTGAAGAATCCACACCGTCCTGAAGCATCTATTGTTGAAAGGTACATAGCAGAAGAGGCTATTGAGTTTTGTTCTGACTATATGTCAAAAGCAGAAGCCATAGGAATTCCTAGATCTCGTCATGAGGGAACATGTGTGGGTAATGGTATACGAGGCTTAAAACTTAAGAGCATGGGACGAGAGGAAGTACTTCAAGCACATTTGTATATATTGAATAACACTGATGAGGTTCAACCTTACCTTTCTACTCATAAAAGCATTGTGAAGGAAAATTATCCTAGAATGAATGAAAAATGGTTGCTGAATGAGCATAACAAGACTTTCTTAAAGTGGTTTAAAGAAACCAACAATACAACTTCTGATACACTAAAATGGCTAGCAAATGGGCCTCACTTTGATGTCATAACTTGGACTGGCTACGATATCAATAATTTTACATTCTACACAAAAAGTCAAGATGACAGTAGTACCATGCAAAATAGTGGGGTTATGGTTGTAGCTGAGTCCATGCATTTCTCTAGTTCAAAAGATAAAAACCCTGTTACAGCATCCATACCTTACTTTGGGACCATTGAAGAAATTTGGGATGTCGATTTCATTAAATTTATAGTGCATGTTTTTAAATGTAAATGGATTGACATCAATAATGGTGTTAAAATTGATGAATTTGGTTTTACATTGGCGGACCTTGAAAAGGTAGCGTATAAAGATGAGCCTTTTATTATGGCATCCCAAGCAAAACAAGTGTTTTATGTTAGTGATCCTTCTAACAAAAAATGGTCAGTGGTTCTCCAAGGTACAAGTTTTCATGGACCAAATGAAAGTCTAGATTCAACGCTAGATGTTTTTGAGACTCCTCCATTCTCACAACGAATACTTACTTTCGTTGAAGAAACTATAGTGGACAATGAGTATGCCACTCGTGATGATCATCAAGAAGGCATATGGGAGAATATTCAAACATAAGACTCGTAAGAAATAAAACTTGGAATTAGGAGTGAGTTAGGGTTTTTGTATAATGAGAATTGATGGCATAGAACGTGTTTTCTTTGATGAAAATCGTACTCTATAAATTATGGTATTTATGAAATGCTGAATTTAAAGCTGTTTGTTAGGCCTTATTTTTAAAAATGCAATTTATGTAGCAATGGTTGTTTGTTAATAATGCTATGGTGAATGTGCGGGAAGTTGAAGTTTTTAGTGGTTAGTTTCATGACAAGGTGAATCAGTGGTATCTTCTTGAGTAATAGCATTTGCTAGTAAAACTGAAGAAAAATTAAAAACACGCTGTCTATGTAGCTTTTGTGATAGTTCTAGCTTAATCAAGTAAGAAGAACCTATAAATTGCATTAACGTTTCGGACTGTCCCACTATTGGAAGCTTTTGACATCGTCCATTGTTTTTAGATTTGCTGGAGGGTTATAGTCCTGCCTGCATTCTGGTGAAAAGAAACTTCACTCAATGATTGTGATGTGAGAAATAAAATATCTATTATAGATCAGATTAACATCAGCAGCCTCGTGTTGCATAACTAATATAATAAACTGATTAATGAAGCATTTATTCTCTTAGAAATTTGATTACTTTATTCAACCTTACATGTAAAACACAAACTCTAGATAACTCTTCATTTTTTGCAACATTTTAATGTAAAAGTAAAATGAATATTAACAATTAAGTTGATACATTAATTTCTGATTGACACTTGTTCGGCAGTGGTGGTGGTCTACCTGCAACTGTGTGAAACTCAGTCTAGACATAAAATAGTTAATGAGTAGAAAAATAAGAGATATTTTGGTAAGGGCATGATGTGCTCTTTAGTTTATATAGGAATTCAGAGGCTCCTTCACAGATCTTATGTCTTTGGGTCACTTATTCATTCGGTCCTAAAAGGAACTTTTTAGCTTTATAATTTATGTAGTTTGAGAATTCAGGATTTATGTTTTGACAAAAAGAAAAGCCTCCAAGTTGTGTCAGCTATTGGTAGGTCCTACAGGCCTTTCTTGCATTACGAGTCAGTAATATCTTTACCAATATATGATATGATTGCCTATTATTATTTTTCTCCATTATTTTGAAATATTATTGACCATTATTATTCTTATTTAAAAAGGACACATGAATAATTCGTCAGCTCATTCGCAAAGTATGGAGGGTACTCAATCTACACAAAGAAATGGAAGGCGTGGTACACGTATGGCAAAGTTGAAACGTAAGTATATGATAGGTAAGAAGTTATCGATTGATTTAGATCCATTGACTGGATTACCTTCGGGGATAAATAGGAAAAACTTTAAGGGTCATGTGGCTTCCCTTGCTCGAAGCTTTGTCAGTATTTTGGTGGATAATTGAGATGACGTAGATAGCGACTTGAAAAATCAGATATGGGAAGCTATTAAGGTACTTGTAGTTTTGTGAATATTTTAGTATATATATGATTTCGTAAATATATTTTAATGCCATACACTAACTCCTCCATTGGTTTTGTAATGTAGGTGAGATGGGATGTTCCTGATTCTGATTTTTTGAAAAAGAAATGGATTTCATATGCTGGTGAACGTTGGAGGGCATTTAAAACTAGTTTAGCATCTAGATATTTAAATGGTGGGAGTTTGAGTCACAAGTCTCCTCTTGAGGCATATACTTATCTTGATAAGGACATATGGAAGGCGTTTGTTCAGAAGCGGCAGGATCCTTCCTTTGTGGTTAGCTAGATTTATAATTTAATTTCTTTTAATAATTAATTTCTAGTATTACATTTAATTGGTACATTACTTATAATAGGAGAAACGAAAGAAGGCACAAGTGATCCAATCTCATAATAAATACCCTCACCTAATGTCTCGTGGGGGATATGAGTTGCTTATTGAAAGATTGATCAATGAAAAAATAAAGCAAAGACAAGAATCATCTGGAAATTCAAGGTAACACAAGTAGTTCAAGTGATCAATGGTGGTGGTTTCATAAACTAGACCTGAAGTATCACAGATTCACTGTGTCAAGACTGTTAAAGTCTCGTTTATGCGATTTAAAGTCCCTCTTATGCCCTTTAATTTAAAGTGTATAAGAGGGACTTTAAAGAGTATAAGAGGGACTTTAGCAGTCTTGACACAGTGAATCTGTGATACTTCATGTCTAGTTTTGAGCATGTGGTGAAGCAGAACAAAAAAGTCTTCCTGATCCATAAAAAAGGAAGAAAAATAAATAATAGTAGTAGTAGTAGTAGTAGAGAGGCTTAAAAGAAAATGATAGGTATTGACTTACTGCAATGGAGGCAAAGAAAGGAGCAACACACAAAGCATCAATGTTAGACACTGAGGTGTGAACTCGAAGGCCATAAGATCCATCTGCCAATATGGTGGCAGAAATAAGAGCAATATGGTGTTTTGGCAACCAATGCCGTTGTGCAACCTCTTTGATCCATGATGAGACTATCTGAAAATGCAAGATTAGGAAAATCATCATCAAGGGAAAATTAATAATAACAATGTATGTCAATTGAGGAATATACAAATTGAAACCTGTTTGAGGTTGTCAATAACGTTTTTCCTTTTCTGTTCCTCTTGTGGAGAGGGAACGATTCCTTCATCACCTATAAACTGCACACAATTGTTGCTAAAGAAAAGAAAGAAAGAAAAAAGTAATAGCAATAATAACTATAAAAGAATTACCTACCTAAAGGAGAGACATGGACCTCTGATTATCCATTGTGAAGAAGAGTGAATGTGAAGGAGGAAGACAATACATAACGACACCACTTGGAATTGGGCGGTGAGAAATTGGCGCTTTCAAATCCAATTCTACACAAGCCTGCAAAGCCCTTTTTCTTTTTCTTTCCAACAAAGAAGATAGGAAAATGCTAAATTCCAACATAACTTCCACCACAACAAATACAAATATAAAAACAGTGTTTCGTTTCGTCTCAATTTCTAAAACCGCAAGAGAAATAAAAGAATATACTCTTTGTTTTCTCACAACCTGTATTAACGTTTAAGAATATCCTCTTTGAAGTGACAACCAAATGAAGAACAATAGAGAATTTGAAACACTCCCTCAAACGTGAATCCTTAGTTTATGTGCCTCTCTTCGATATTATATGTAGTCACCATTAGGGGTGGAAAACGGGTCGGGTTGGGCGGGTTCAGGTCCAAAATCACCACAAAGAAGGAAGGAAAATGCTAAATTCCAAAATAACTTCCACCACAACAAATACAAATATAAAAACAGTGTTTCGTTTCGTCTCAATTTCTAAAACTGCAAGAGAAATAAAAGAATATACTCTTTGTTTTCTCACAACCTGTATTAACGTTTAAGAATATCCTCTTTGAAGTGACAACCAAATGAAGAACAATAGAGAATTTGAAACACTCCCTCAAACGTGAATCCTTAGTTTATGTGCCTCTCTTCGATCTTATATGTAGTCACCATTAGGGGTGGAAAACGGGTCGGGTTGGGCGGGTTCAGGTCCAAAATCACCAACCGGCCCAATCCGCAGGTGCCATTTAAACACCCACTTCCGCCCATGTCAAAGTTCGGTTTAGTCGGTTCTCGGATACTCAGTTTAAGCAGGTTACCGGTTCGGTTTAAGTACGCGATGGTGGTACGAAAGAGTACACACTCCACAATGAATCGGTTTAATAACACAACAAAATGGGTTGCCAGACCAGACCTGAGTCTGATTAATTTAAATTTTAGGTTTTTATCGAACTAGAATGACAACAATTGAAGATTCACCCTTTTGGTTCTCTCTCTTGTCTTTCTTTAAAATACCACAAGTAATTGCATTGCCTTTCAGTTGTCTCATTGTTGTTGTGAGAGAACCTTTTCAGTCAAAAATAGGAATTCTCATAGTAGTCGTCAAAATGTTAAGTTTTTAATTTATTTTGTGAAGCCTAAGGTTCGAGAGGAAGAAGAAAGGTTGAAGACGATGTTTTCACAGAGAGGGTGAGATGGTAACTGGATTCGGCGGCTAGGGTTGATTGTATCAATGCTATTTATAGTGAAAATAATCACTACAAGAAATCCTCCCATTTGTGGCCAACTTTACAAATATTTTGTGGCCGAAAAAAACCCTCACAAATTAGTGACCGAAAAAGCCCTCACAAATACAAAAATTCAAATTGGTCCAAAAAATTAAAATTTTAGCTGGATTTTGTGGCTGTCTAAGCCCTCACAAAATCACAACGTTGTCATTTTGTGAGGGCTTAGGCCGCCACAAAATTCAGCTGAAATTGGAGCCTTTTGTGAGGACTTTTGCAGCCACAAAATCAACCTTTTGCGAGGGTAAAGGCCGCCACAAAGGCAAGCCATTTATGGCCGCCCAGGCCGCCACAAAAGAATAGATTCGTTGCACTTTGTGGCGGCAAAGGCCGCCACAAATTCCCATAGTTCCGTTGCACGTTGTGTCCGCCAGGCCGCCACAAAGGACTTCATTTGTGACCGTTAGAGCCGCCACAAAGGATTTTGTTCCGTTGGCTTTTGTGGCGGCTTTGGCCGCCACAAATGATCAACCATTTTCTATAAATATCCCTCCACTACTCTTATCATTTTTCACTTCTACCTTCTCTCTAAACCTTCTTTCTAAATTTTATCTCCACCTTCTCTCTACAAAAATTATTTCTCCAAGTTTTTTCTTTATTATTTTGAATTTTGGTAAGTTTATTTTATATATTTAGTTTTTAAATTTTATATTTGATTTGAAGTTAGTTATTTAATGAATATTATTGAATTTTTATTTTGACAGTGGTGATATATTGTGTTTACTTAGAAGAGTTGTCAGCTCTGTGAAAGCTTCAAGTTAGACACTACCCGACATCAAGTTAGTATTTTATATATTTTAAATATAGATTAGTAAAATATTTGATATTATAAATATATTTATATTATGTTTAAAATATAGATTAGTAAAATATGTTTTATTATAGATTTTTTATAAAAAAAAATAGAAATTATGTTGTTTACATAATATATGATAAATAAAAATTTGAAACACATGTAAAACTAACTTTTTTAAAAAAATATTATTAAAATTGATGATATTAATATTTGTTTTTAGTTATTAAAAAGAGTTGTAGTTGAGTTCGTACAAAAAGTGTATATACTTTAGTAGTCTCTATTTTTATTTATATATATAGAAGTTATTTTATGAAAAATTTCATTAAACATCATTTAAAATTTTATTTCGATTTATATAATTATAGTCTTGATAATAATTTATTTTATTGTTTGTAAATGCTCCCCTAATTGACATATAAAGTATGTCAAAATTTATATATAATGCATTTGAAAAATAAAGCAATTAATATATAAAATATTGATATATATATATATATATATATACACACATAATTTATATATTTATTTAATTTTTAGAATAAACATATACATATACACACATATATGGATATAGACCGTAGTTGGATGTACGATGGGAATTTTCCTGGAAGGAAGGGTCTTAAACAACGTTTTGCTAACATGGATGATGCCCTTGCTTAACATGAATCTAACAACCATAATAGTTGTGTTTGATAGACGTGGTTCTATTTTTGTCGTTTTGATGTAAGTGGTGCCCACAATTTCTAGTGTTTGGAAGGAGGTCTCCAGAGCTTACTCTATTGTCTCAACGTACAGTGTGGTGGAAAACTTACTCACCAACGAGTCTTCCTCTTCTAACACGATTATCAGCTGGGCATATACCATATGATTTAGCTTTTGATGTAGGGTTGATGGCACCACACCAGTAGAATGGATCCATGGTCTCCTCAATAAGCAGTTATAGGCAGGTATGATATTTCATCAAATGAAACGTGATTTCAAAAGTGATCGGGCCTATTTGCATTGGGAGTTCAATTTATGCCATCATTTCTCTATAACTCCCATCGAAAGCTTTAACAAGGACTCTTGGTATCATATGATCGAGGCACATTATTGATACGTGCAATGCTTTGTTATGGCCTCTCTTCGGCAGGTAGTTCGTCATATATGAAGGTTAGATGACTGCTAGTAGTAATGTTATTTACGATGCCTCCAAATTTGTCAAAAGTGATATCTCGAGTGACGTGGGCTTCATTTAGTATTTTCAGTAATAGCTTCCTATGGGACTCAGAATTCATCAGCAAATATATTAATCAAATTTTTGGGGGCGGCTTAGTTCTTAAATTAGAGGTTGAAGGCCAGTCATCTCATCTCTTAAATCAGAGGATGAGGGCCCGTCATCCCTGCTCTTAAATCAGAGAACGCGGGTCAATATCCCGTCTATTAAATAATAGGGTGTGGGTTAGTGTCTCAACTTTAAATTTAACCACTAAATATGAAATGTCATGAATGCATTTAATGAATGAACATTTCCCTTCATTTTCATCTTTTTCTTTTCGATCAACTTTTTTTTAATTTTTTTTATTTCTTTCATCTCTTTACAGACATGATACTTGATTCATGGATGAAAAATGTGCATCACTTCAAATAAATGGTGGTGATTGTCCTTTTGATCTTTAAAGAGATTTTTTCTTACATCATCGACTTGATCTTTAGTTGCCCCTGCCTTACATGTAAATACATCATACTAGTTTTGGACTCTTGACATTCACATATTTTGTGCCCCAACATATGATTATCATAAAAATGCATTTTGACAAAAAAGATTTATAACACAAGAAAGTAGTGAAGGAAGGTTCAGACAATGATATTTAATGAAAAAAATCTATGGTACAAAAAAAAGAATTCATAGAAAGATAAGAAAATAAGGTGATCTCATATGGGTAAATGATCCAATTTGTTAGTAGTTTTTCATAAAAGAAGTGTGCTAATAAATCATTCCATAATTTCAATAGCATTATTAACCAACTTTGGAGAATATGATTTGCCTCAATTTATCTTCACAACCTTTCAGAATATATTGTTTCAACTTCGATTTGTGTAAGCCATATTATTTACACATTTTCCTTATAACTTCTTCATTCTATTTTTTTTTTCTTTTGGCCCTAATTTTTAACTAGGTAGCCCTTCTTGGTTTTTGACCTAAAATGTCTTCATTCATTTTCACCTAGGTCGCCCCTTCTTGTTTTTGACCTAGCAGGTCTTTATTCGACTTTATATCTTCACTTTTTCCAGGTTGTCATTTTGGATTTTCTGCCTCGTTAATATTTACTTAGTTTTGTACCCTAATTTTTGCCAAGGTCGCCCTTTCAGGTTTTCAACCTAACGGGTATTTATTATTATTATTTTTATACCCTAATTTTTGCCTAGGTCGCCATTTCAGGTTTTCAACCTAGCGGGTATTTTTTTTTTTTTATACCTTAATTTTTGCCTAGGTCGTCCTTTTGGATTTTCAACCTAGCGGGTCTTCATTTAGATGTAATACTTTTTGAAGCATCAATGTGTGAAAGTAGTAATAAGTCTTCTTGATCCATATTGGTGTAGATTATAGCCACACTTGAATGTATTTTTTTTATGGTATTGGGGCTCATATAGTTGGGAGTCCACTTATGTGTTAGTCCTTTTAAATATGTGAAATCTTCTTGAGTGTTAATTCTTTCTTTTGAAGCTCTGAAGTTCATATGTTCTCTTGAAAGATATTTTGAAATAATTGTCCTTGATATGAGGAAGTCAACATTTTTCTTGACTTTAATTCAGTTGGTCAACACAGATCATTACTCTTGATAAAGGGATTTTTTGTTTGAACGAGTGACACTGCCTTTATTCTATATAATAAGAATAAAAGGGTGCCCCAATTATAGTCTGATTCTCAGAGAAAGTGTCCCACTGTTACGAGATAATATTTGGTAGGAGAATTTTCTATCTAGATTTTCTTCTACAATTGACAGTAAGCAGGATAGTCATGACTTTCATTCTTGTGAGTGACTATTCTTCATCATGACTTACTTTTAACATTGATTATATTGTTGAGGGATATGATGGAAAATGACTTCAAAATTTTAAACATTTGTCTAATATCTAGATATAAATGATCATCTTCTTATTCCAAATTTTACATTCTTGATTCAACTGGTTGGTGATTAGGTCAAATCCACATACGCTTCCAATATTTCACTTTTGATTTGTAGGCGGCGGCTAGAATAGTCATGGTACATACTTCAAATTCCTCCATGTGATTGGTATGTTCAAAGTACTACTAGATAATGATAAAGATAAAACGACATTTCTAGGGGATCAACATGGCGTTAACTGCATGTCCCAACATATTGAGGTCCATCGAAATAATGGATTTTATTTTTATCGTTCTCATCCCCTTCAGTGGAATTAATAGCATGATTGAAATTATGTAATGAAACCTTAGCAAACTTATTTATGAATGAACTACTTCCAAATATGTACGGTACATGGTTAGAATAAGAGAAAGACATATAATGTTGGGTAATAAATGGTTAAATATATGAGGGGTAGAAAGGAAGAGACAACAAAATGCATTTAGTGATATTCATAATATTAAGGAAACAAAAGGGTGTCAATATAATAAAGTATCGTAAGACTTATTACTTGGCAATATTATTGGTGCTTCAGAATTAACATTCACAAGAGAACTTGATAATATCTTCATTGTCGACTTTCCCCCTTGGATAAACTCAATAAATATATGCAATATCATCAATGTCTTCAACATAATGTTTAGTCGAGGTTTATTTCAATTGTCCTTGAATGTTCATACAAGATTTGATATTTTTCTTTAGATGGGTGGATTTTTTCATGACATTAAAGTAGTAAGCAATAATGATGAAAGTTCAACATAGACGACCCAACTTCTAGAGGTTCACTTGTGGCGAAAAGCCAAAAAAGTATGTCTATGACTTAGAAGTAGGGGGTGGAGGATGAAGATGAATCTCATTAGTATCAAGTTCAGATCTTGTAGACAAGTTACTTGAGGTAGACCTAGACTAAAGGTAAGAATTGTTGGACTTATGAAATCAAGGGGTAAACATGAGTTCTACGTATTCATCCATGATTCAGATAATCTTTTTAGACTTATTGATGTTCATCCATGATATAGACATAAGGTATTTTAGTTGATCCAGATAACCTTTGTATGTTTCAATTCATCCATGATTTTAGCCCGAGAACATGTTCGGTAAGGGTGTCATGATTTTTTTTTCATTTATTTATTTTTTTTTCTTGAAGGAAAATGTTATGAGAATGTAAGAAAGTGAATGCAATGATTATGCATTTAATTGAAATATTTTACTACCTGTTAATATGCAATCACTTTTTCTAAAAAAAATGAAGAGAAGAAGAAAAACATGTTGTAAAATAAAATAAAAGATGAAACATGCATGATTATGCAATGCATTATGAAACATGCCCTACATATTTTTTTTCTTCATATATACATGTATCCTACATGATTCTTTTCTTAATTGATGGCTTTTTATTGTGAACCTTTACTATGGGTGGCTCTATAGTTCTGAATCGGTTCCTAGAGCACACAACTCAATTCTAAAATATTAAACCAATTAATAGGTAAACTATTAAAATGAAAATATTCTAGAAAAGGTCAACTCTAGGTAAGACTTTCATGACAACCAAACAGGATGTACATCCAGAAGATTATCATTACACAGTCTCTAACTTATCTTAGGTTTGCACTTTTTCTTGAAGGAAAATGTTATGAGAATGTAAGAAAGTGAATGCAATGATTATGCATTTAATTGAAATATTTTACTACCTGTTAATATGCAATCACTTTTTCTAAAAAAAATGAAGAGAAGAAGAAAAACATGTTGTAAAATAAAATAAAAGATGAAACATGCATGATTATGCAATGCATTATGAAACATGCCCTACATGATTTTTTTCTTAATTGATGACTTTTTATTGTGAACCTTTACTATGGGTGGCTCTACAGTTCTAAATCGGTTCCTAGAGCACACAACTCAATTCTAAAATATTAAACAAATTAATAGGTAAACTATTAAAATGGAAATATTCTAGAAAAGGTCAACTCTAGGTAAGACTTTCATGACAACCAAACAGGATGTACATCCAGAAGATTATCATTACACAGTCTCTAACTTATCTTAGGTTTGCACTCAGCCCGGGTATAGAGCCTACTCATAAGTGTTAGGGTGTAAATAAAATAAAATAAAATAAATCATCACAATAAAAATAAATTGACAAAACACATATAATTATATTCATAAGATAAGAAAATAAATAAAACAATAGGGGTAATATAAAAAAAATAATAAATAATAAAATAATTATATATAATTAATTAGATTAGGCTTGACTCTCAAAAATCCCCAGTGAAGTCGCCAGCTGTCGCATCCGGTTTGTCCGTGAAAAAAGAAGTCGCCACCAATTTTTTTTTATTAAAGGAAAAATTGAATAAAACCTAAAATAATGATTTTTGAACTAAAAATTTGAATTCGGGAGTCGATTACGGGTAGGGAAGTATTACCATCTTACAACGTCCGTTAAACGGTTACCCTATAATTAATTATATACAAACTATTTATTTATTTTTACCACCAAAAGAATAATAATAAAAAAAGAAATTAAATTATTTACATTAATAAAACAACAAAAAAATTTTTTTTTTATTAATTTGGTTTGACAAGGGGAAGACCTTGCTCCTACGTATCCTCAAGTGCAATAGGGAAATCAAAACACACGTAGTTCTTGGGTAGAAATATTTATGTGTTGATCGATTTTATTATTAATTTTACTTTATATATATATATATATCAAAATAATTTAACAACATAATGGTGATAATAATAGTAATAATAATAATAATAATAATAATAATAATAATAAGAATAATAATAATAATAGTAATAATAATAATAAGAATAATAATAATAATAGGAGTGATGTGTTGTATATTGATTTGTGTATCGTTTTATTTTAAAGAAACATTTTTTTACTACTTTTTGATTTTTATAAACTGTAAATCATAAAATTCAAGAGTAGATCTGCGAGTCGGCAACGCATATGTGGCGCGAACCGACGACAGTAATAATAAGAGAATTTAAGATCTAATGAACAAGAAATAAAACACAATAAAGATGAGAGATCACGATTTTGATAAAGAAAAAAACGATTATACAACAATCAAATTGATTTTTATTAATTGATTCCAAAACTTGATCGTGAAACCAAAAACAATTATTTTTATTAGTTGTCCTATTGTGGTAGACTATTTATAGACTTTTTGGGTGTAGATTACAAAAGACAAGAGAATAATTGCCAATAAATTACCATTAATATGTTTCTTTCGATTTCTTTTCATTTAACTGGCTACAATTATACTGATTCTTATTATCATTGATTCATTTCTTCGGTTTCTTTTCTATTCAATTGACCACCATTATACTGATTTTTAATACCATTGATTTATTTCTTTACGGTTTCTTTTCATTCAAGTGATGACCATTATAATAATTTTTATTACCATAAATTCAATTCAATTTAATACATTTTTTATTTATTTAGAAAATAGTAAAAGTTTCTGGAAAGACATTTTTTATTTAATACATTTCTATAAAATTTGATTAGCGACGTGTTATTGATAGACATCAAAACTCAAATAACGAAGAACACATGCAAAAAAAACGTAACTACATTAAATTTGTCTTAAGAAAATTAATTTAAGAAATAAAATCAAACTCAAATTAGTTTATTAAATACTTTTAGAATATCAAAAAATATCTTAACTAAATAAATAAAAATAAAAATTAATTTCTAACACTAATAATCATACCGAATTAAATGATAGTCTCTTTAAAACATTTTCAATTCAAGTCAACTGAAAATTGATAGTTTCATAAAAATAATGTAACAGAGACAACGATAACAACAATAACATGTAACGCTAAATTTTATGACATAATAATACTCATTTGTACCAAGTAGAAGATGAAATTATTTTGTAATATATATATATGTATGATTATTATTAACAAAACTAATTAATCCAAATATTAATTAGATCACAAAACATTTAACGTGAGCAAGAAGTAGAGAGTATTATCAAGGCAAACATATTACTCATACAAACAAAACATTATAGTTAAATTCTTTAAGGCAAATAAAAAATCAACATTTTTCTTTTAATACATCAAGACATCATATTAATATCTTACAAACTATTAATTTAATATCTAGCCTAACCTTTCATGGAGAAAAGCCTTTACCTTAGGTGCTTTACTTCCTAGAAACACGTTCTAACCCCCACGAATCAAAGGACAAGACAAAAGTCAAAACTTTACTTGAGATGCTGTTTAAAAAGAAGTAAAATTGTAATTCGACTTGATGATAATGATAGTGTGAGAAAAGGAAGGAGACTTTGTTTCTCTCTTTTTTTTTCTCTCGTTTCTTTGTGATGGAAAATTTGGGTATGTAGGAGAAAACAAAAATATGTATGGGAATAAAATAGTTATGAGATCAAAAATTACCTAGAATTACTTTTGTAGATAATTAAAATAAAACTATAATTATGATTTACGAGAGAGAAAGGCGTGAGATATAATAAAGGAAGAAAGTTTTTTTTTTTTTGGTCTTCTCTTAATTGCACAAAAAGATAAAAGCCATAATTAAATTTATAATCTTCCTTTAAAAAATGAATTAAAGGTGTTAAGAATGAGTTAATTTACATTATCTCCTCTTTAATTGGTTGAGACGAGGACATAAAATCTACATTATCTCCTCTTTAATTGATTGAGACGACGACATAGAGTCTACATTATGTCAAGAAAAATTGTCATAAAATCTTGTCAGAGTAGAAGGAATGACTCAAGTCTCTATTTTTTTAAAGATGGATGGACCAAAAACATTTTCAAAACACTTGAGTTTTACTAACTCTACTGACTAGATATCATTAATATATTTGTTTCTTGCAAGGATAATTTGCTAATTGTTAGAAGATATTCACTTATGTCCAAAAATAGATTAAATTCTCTATAAGTAAAATAAAAAATAATGTTGACTGGTTCAATTTTTTTCTAGCGGTTTTAAAGATGGATGGACCAAAAACTTTTTCAAAACACTTGAGTTTTACTAACTCTACTATCTCCTAAAATGAATACTTATTTGATCGAAAATAAAACTAACAAATAATATAACTTCTATAAATTCTAATTTAATTAAATAATTCAACTAATATTTTTATCAACTAAAATAAATCAAACAAGACAAGAATATCACTGCAAGTCACACATGACAAAATAAAACAAACATATCTAACACATCAATTTCATGATTATCGAAACTAATCAATTAAAAAAAATACACAATAGTTTATGAAATAAAATTAAATGGTATAATTATTCAGTTAAAATTGAGGGTGCTAAAATTTAATTTAATTTATTTACATATAGAATAATTAATAATTAAATGATAAAATTAAACTTTAGAAATGTACCACTTCAGTTTTATCAATACAAATATTATTTTTAAGTCAAAATCCCCTTTTTCCCACACGGGTGCACACCAAACAAATATCGTTAATGCAACTCTTCGATATCATTAGTACCTAAATGTTGGTTTAAGGAGTCAATTCATCCCACGGAATAAAAAGATACATATATAATATATATGAAAATATTGGGGTGTTACAATACTTTACCCCTTAAATATAGTTTCGTTGTCAAAACTAAGAGGAAAAACAAATGGACAAGTTGCATACACGTATTGACACATTTCTCAAAAAATTAAGTAAAATTATTTTGAATCCCCAATAGTGTTATAAAATTCGACTAAAATATAAACACATGAATTAGTTAAAGTAAACCACTGAGCATATAAAGAAAAACAAAAGAGACAAAAAAAACTGAGAATGTCAATTATTAAAATATAGAAAATTTAGATTTATATGTTTATAAAAAATAATTTAAAATTTAAAAAATAGAACAAGAGGGATATCATAGATCCTTTCATAAAAAATCATTTCTATAATGAAATTGATTTAACTATTTTTTTGTTCACAAAAGCAACTTACATTTTCAAAAGTAGAACAAGAGGATATCATAGATCCTTTCATAAAAAATAATTTATATAAATAAATTGATTTAATTTTTTTTTTATTATACAATAAAATTTGACAATGTAATACTAATATGCAAAATTCATTGGTAATGATGTATAATAATAATAATAATAATAATAATAATAATAATAATAATAATAATAATAATAATAATAATAATAACAATAATAACAATAACAACAATAATAATAATAATAATAATAATAATAATAATCACAATA
>NC_021165.2:45798912-45817746 GCF_000331145.2 Cicer arietinum
TAGATCACAAAACATTTAACGTGAGCAAGAAGTAGAGAGTATAAGATTATTAAAATAAAATAATGATGCAATGAACAAGTAGAAAAATCATAAAAAGGATAGTAAAATCTATCAACTTAAATAGAAGGTTTCTAAATAATATAAAATGACAACGCTAAGAAAATCATGCAAATAGACATAGAGATTTCAAATTTTAAAACAACTAAATACACAATAAAATAACACAATTAAACAAAATATTTAAGACATATTTAATCACAAAAACTCATGGAGGTTACACAATACACGTAATAGGAGTTTAAGTAATTAATAAAATCCAACTATTAGAAAATCAACAATTAACATAATTAATGACACATAATAGGAATTTAAATAGTTAGTAAAATCCAATAATTTAAAACAAAAAAAAAAAACAATTAACACAAGACACATTACTCGCAGCATCCAAAGTCCGAGAGTTAATGCTTTGATACGACAATATAACGCCCCATATTTTGATCCAAGACATTACTTAAAGATATTTGTTTTCTTTTAAATGACAATTTTTTTTCTTAGGAATAACATATCATGTAATAAAGATTTTTTTTCCTAGAAAATAACTTAATATCATTTTTGTAAAGGAACACAATGCGATTTACTAGATATCATTAATATATTTGTTTCTTGCAAGGATAATTTGCTAATTGTTAGAAGATATTCACTTATGTCCAAAAATAGATTAAATTCTCTATAAGTAAAATAAAAAATAATGTTGACTGGTTCAATTTTTTTCTAGCGGAAGGAATCTCACTTCCGTATTTCTATTTAAAATTAACGATGAAAAATAAATAAACTTTAGAAATGTACCACTTCAGTTTTATCAATACAAATATTATTTTTAAGTCAAAATCCCCTTTTTCCCACACGGGTGCACACCAAACAAATATCGTTAATGCAACTCTTCGATATCATTAGTACCTAAATGTTGGTTTAAGGAGTCAATTCATCCCACGGAAAAACTAAATCAAATAGTAAGTTAACAACCATAAAATATGAATATAAAATTTTTTCGTAATAAAAGATTTAAAGAAATTGATTCTTTAATAATTCACAAAGATGTATCAAAAGTCATAAAATGAATCTAAATAAATCAAATGGAAACTCACCTTAGAACAAATAATTAGATGAAAATAAAAATAATAAAATATATGCAAGTTATGCATGCTCTTAAAAGTATATGATCCATATATAACCAGCCACATAGAAGTCACCCATACATACCAATGAGGAAAACTAAACCAGTCACATAGAAGTCACCCATACTAATGGAGAAAATTAAACCAGCCACACATGCGTCCACAAAGATGCATATGATATGTCATTAAATGATAATGATGGTCAAAAGGTACATGTCACCATCCATTTACACAACCACAAAGATAAGATATTCAAGGTTAAATTTTAATTACATAAGACATCAAGGTTTTATTCTCATGGATACTTACAATCAAGAATCATTAGTTTTTCTATCTCAAATATATAACATACAAACACGTAAATAAATGTCTTAGAGTCGCAATTTTCATTTTATAAACTATAAAATTAGATTAGCGACATGTAATTGATAAACATTAAAATTCAAATAACGAAGATCACATATAAATATAAACTTTATTTCTTCTACTATAAAATTTCTCCCATTATTAATCATTTAGGGATACAGATCAAGGTTTACCAATAAACACATCATGAAAATCAACTTAATCATGTAATCACAATTAAAAATTAAAACTTTTCTTCAATTCCCCCAAGACTCATATAGTATTCATAAAAATCAAAACTTGGAAATGAAATAGCAAAAAAATCAAAACTTTAAATTAAAACTATCCTAACCAACATATTACTCATGAGATCATAAAAAAAATCATAACTTTACAATTAAGTACACCTATACAACACAAAAATTGCAACTTTACATCAAAGTTTATGACAACAAACATACTATTCATGTTATAATAATAAAAATCGAAATTTTATAATTAAGTTTATCAAGGCAAACATATTACTCATAAAAACAAAACATTATAGTTAAATTCTTTAAGGCAAACATAAAATATACATTTTTATTTTAAGACATCAAGACATCATATCAATATTTTATAAACTATTAATTTAATATCTAGCCTAACCTTTCATGGGGAAAAATCCTTAACTTAGGTGTTTAACTTCCTAGCAACACGTCCTAAGCCCTACGAATCAAAGGACAAGACAAAAGCCAAAACTTTACTTGAGATGATATTTAAAAAAGAAGGAAAGTTGTAATTCGACTTGATGATAATGATGGTGTGAGAAAAAGAAGGAGACTATGTTTCTCCCTTTTTTTTTCTCTCTTTTGTTTGTAATGGAAAATTTGGAAATTTAGGACAAAAATACGTATGAGAATAGAATAGAAATGTGCGTAGACTACCTTTTAAATTTTTTTGGTAATAGTTGTGACACCAAAAATTGCCTAGAATTCTTTTTGTAGAGAATTAAAATAAAATTATAATTTTGATTTATGATAGAGGGAGGCGTGAGATATAACAAAGGAGGGGAGTCTTTTTTTTTTGTCTTCTCTTGATTGCACAAAAGGATAAGGCCCATAATTAAATTTGTAATCTTCTTTTAAAAAATGAATTAAAGGTGTTAAGAATGAGTTAATGTACATTATCTCCTCTTTAATTGGTTTAGACAAGGACACATAGTCTACATTATGCCAAGACAACACCATGAATTGTCATAAAATCTTTTAATGAAGGAGAGTAAAAGGTATGAGCCAAGTCCCAATTTTTTTCTAAAGACAGATGGACCAAAAATATTTTCAAAACACTTGGGTTTCACAAAGCTTCTATCTCTTAAAATGAATACTTATTTGGTTGAAAATAAAACTAACAAACAATATAACTTCTATAAATTCAAAATTAATTAAATAATTCAACTAATATTTTTATCAACTAGCATAAATCAAGCAAGACAAGAATATCACTACAAGTCACACATGGCAAAATAAAACAAACATATCTAACACATCAATTTCATAATTATCGAAACTAATCAATTAACAAAATACACAATAGTCCTTTTAACAAATAATCACGTTAGAAATCGTCCCCATGTAATGGTCACGCCAAAAAATTTAAATAAAAATAAAGTTTATAATTATTCAGGTAAAATTGAGAGTGATAAAATTTAATTTAATTTATTTACACATAAAATAATTATTAATTAAATAATAAATTATTACAATTACTAAAAAGATACATATATAATATATGTGAAAATATTGGGGTGTTATATAAAGTATTGGTATAGTGTAGGAGAATAACAACGATAGCCCTTTTGAGACCGATGATATTTGAGAAAGACACACTTAAGTGATTGAGCTGACAATTTGTCCAAACCAGGAGATAAATTATGAACAAAACACGTGGACCCAAAGACACGAGGTGGTAGTGGGTGAAGAGGGGTATGGGGAAAGAGGACCGAATGAGGGATATTGCGATGAAAAACAAAAGACAACATACGATTGATAAGGTAGCATGCCGTTAAGACTGCACCTCCCAAAAATGGAATGGAACATTACCATGGAGAAGGTTCGTGTGGTTTCAATGAGAAGCCGATTTTTGCGTTCGGCTATCCCGTTTTGTTAGGGTGTATGAGGACATGATGTTTGGTATAGAATATCATTGGAAGCCATAAAATTTTGAAATTGATGTGACAATATTCCCGACCATTATCACTTCTTAAGAAACGAATATAAACACCAAATTGATTTTTAATTTCCTGATAAAATTGCTCAAAAATGGAAAACTGTTCAACTCTAATTTTTATTAAAAATAACCACGTACAACGAGAGTAGTCAACAATAAAAGTAACAAAATACTTAGACTCTAAAGTAGATACAATACGAGAGGGACCCCAAATGTTATAGTGAACTAAAGCAAAGGGAGACGAAACTCTTTTATTGGCTTGATCATGAAAATTATTACTAGTGTGTTTTCCTAACTGACATGAATCACAATGTAAAGTAGACAACTTAGAAAACTAGGCACCATTTTTTGAAGATTGGTAAGACTTGGGTGTCTTAGCTGAGCATGGATATTATGAGGGGACTTTATGGCAGAACACGTATTGGAAGATGGAGAAAGTTAATAGAGGCCTTGAGACTCACTTCCGACGCCCATCGTCTGTCCCGAACTCCGGTCATGCAAGGTAACATTATCATTAGTGAAAGTAATAATATATTGATGGGATCGAGTCAATCAACTAACTAAAAGTAAATATAAAGGGCATCCAGGTACATAGAGAACAAATGCAACTGAGATGGAAGGGAGAATTTAGACAGTGCCAACTCTTTGAGACTGGGTTTGAGTGTCATTATTACTAGTGACATGATCAGACACACCAGAATCTAGAGAGAGGTAAACGAGTTACCAGTGTGTGCAACCGAAGTAAGAGAACTAGAATTCAGACGAACAGTGTGTCCAAGCCAAATGCTTACCATGCAACTTCCAACAGCTATCAATAGTGTTTCCAAGCCGACTACAATGCTCACATTTGGGACGAGGCTTAGGGTTGGATAGTCCTCCACGAGAGCGACTTTTATTATGTCCTAGAGATGCAAGGGGAACAGTGTCACCCGAAGCTGAAGTAATAGAGTGCTCAACTAGATGTTTTGCTGGTACTTGAAGGAGGATTACTAAGGTAGTCGACATATCCAAAACAGTAAAAAACCCCGAAATTTGATCACGAGTTGCAGAGTACTCCTAGGGTATGTTATAGAGTGCAAGGAGCATGAAAAATGAGTTGCATTGATCAAGCTCCTTCTTTTGTTCAATTGGATTACTTGCAGCAGGAGGGAGAAACTCATTAAAATCACGAAGTGCACTATGAATGGTGCCAACATATGAAGAAATAGAGCCATCTTTCATCTTCAAAGTAATGATATTCAACAAGCGGTGACAAACTCCATAGAGACATTGAGTGTCGTTAGTATAGAGTGCCTTTGCCTGACTCCAAACCGATTCACACTTGAGCTGAAGTAATAGAGTGCTCAACTAGATGTTTTGCTGGTACTTGAAGGAGGATTACTAAGGTAGTCGACATATCCAAAACAGTAAAAAACCCCGAAATTTGATCACGAGTTGCAGAGTACTCCTAGGGTATGTTATAGAGTGCAAGGAGCATGAAAAATGAGTTGCATTGATCAAGCTCCTTCTTTTGTTCAATTGGATTACTTGCAGCAGGAGGGAGAAACTCATTAAAATCACGAAGTGTACTATGAATGGTGCCAACATATGAAGAAATAGAGCCATCTTTCATCTTCAAAGTAATGATATTCAACGAGCGGCGACAAACTCCATAGAGACGTTGAGTGTTATTAGTATAGAGTGCCTTTACCTGACTCCAAACCGATTCACACCTGAAATGCGGATGAAAAATCGGTTTAACATCTGGATTAAATGTAGACTTAATGACACTACACAACTGAGCATCTATCTATTTCCATTTTGATATTTCAGTCACAACCACCTTTTCAAGATTTTGAGTGAGATGATCCTTGTAACCTTTTCAAGATATGAAGAAATAGAGCCATTTATCGTCTTCGGAGTAAAGATATTCAGCAAGCGGTGACAAATTCCATAGAGACGTTGAGTGTCATTAGTATAGAGTGCCTTTGCCTGACTCCAAACCGATTCACACGTGAGATGCAGACATAAAATCAGTTTAACATCTGGATGAAGTGTAGACTTAATGACACTACACAACTGAGTATCTAATTGTTTACATTTTGATATTTCAGTCACCACCACCTTTTCAAGATTTTTAGTGAGATGGTCCTCAAAACCTTGACCAAGCATCCATGGTTTGATGCCAGCGGCCCAACTGTCATAATTTGATCCATTCAATTTTTTGATAGAGAGAGGATATGTGATGTAGCTGGTGAAGATGCTCCTTGTTTCAGACTGAGACGTCATGGTTGGTAAAAAGTGTTAGAAAACACGTGTAAACTGGGAAAATAGCGGTTGTTTAAACTAGAACTAGTATGTCTATGACTCGAAACTAAAAACTAAGGGCAGATATAGGATTAGAAGGCTAAGGCAAGTGCCACTAAAGAAGCGACGTTGTGATTGGCTGTCGAAGGTACCATTATGTGCGATGGTAAGCGGCGCGTGTGGATGCCTTGCCGATGACGCAGGTGGAGGGTTGGGCTGATCTGAGGTGTACGACGCTTCTGGAGTGGTTGTTCGTCGAAAAATATCGTCGGAGACAGTGACGACAGTGATGGGCAAAAAATTAAGGAATCGGCGTAACAAAGGCAGGGAGGGGGAAACCAGAGTTGAGAACACGATTTGCTAGAAGAAAAAAAATTTCACCAGAGACAATGGCCCACCGGGTAGTAGACGATTAGGGTTGTCTCTCAACAGGCTCTGGATACCATGTTTAATACGAAGAAAAATATTGAGAGACATGTTGAATAATCTGTGTGTTTCAACTACACAACGAAAGTTCTTTATATAAACTATGAGTATTAAACAAACATAATGATATGAATACTAACAGACAGGAATAATTATAGCCTATTTATTTTATTTACATACTAATATAATATTTTAACAGTCTTAAACAAGCTCCTAAGCAATGATATGAAAAGTTTGATAATTTGATTTTATCGAATGAGTTTAAAGTGAATGAAAGTAACAAATATATTTACTACAAATCTTAAAATGACATTTGCACTATCAAATGTCTCTATCTAGATGACCTACTCATATTTTTTTCAAACTTTCATGCTGTAAATATTGTGAAATCATCGTTGTGTAACAACTTTGATATGAAATATCTCATAGAAACGAGTGCAATCCTTGGATTCAAAATTACTAGGTCAGAAAAGGGAATTTCTTTGGATCAATATCACTATGTTGGAAAGATCCTGCAGAAATACAAATACTTTTACTGTAAACCTGCTTGCACGCCATATGATCCACGTGCGAAACTTTTCAAGAACACTGGTAAAGTTGTTAGACAAATTGAATATGCGAGCATCATTGGCAATCTCATGTATGCCACTGACTATACTAGACCTGATATTGCCTATGTTGTAGGACTATTGTGCATGTTTACTAGTAGACTTAGTATGGAGCATTGACATGCTATCGAAAGACTCATGAGATACCTAAAAAGAACCATGAGTCTCGAACTACATTATCAAAGATTTCCTCGGTGTTAGACAAATTCAATATGTGAGCATCATTGGAAGCCTCATGTATGCCACTAACTGTACTAGACCCGATACTGCCTACGTTGTAGGACTATTATATAGGTTTACCAGTAGACTAAGTATAGAGCATTGACACGCAATTGAAAGAGTCATGAGATACCTAAAAAGGACCATGAGTCTCATATTACATTATCAAAAATTTATTTTCATCCTTGAAGGTTACACTGTTGCTGATTGAAATATTTTATCAGATGACTCCAAAGCAACTAGTGGCTATTTATTTTTTAGTATAGCTAGTGGTGTTGTATCTTGGAAATCAAAGAACAGACGATATTGGCTCAGTCCACTATAGAGTCTGAAATAATAGCACTTGCTACTGCTAGTGAAGAAACGAGTTGGTTGAGATGTTTGCCAGTTGAGATCCCTTTATGGAAAAAACTATAACAGATGTGTTGATCCACTGTGATAGTACCGCGACTATTGCGAAGATTGAGAATCATTATTACAAGGGTAATAAATGACAAATTTTTCGTAAGCACATCTTTGTTAGAGAGTTACGTTCTAAATGAGCTGTTATAGTGGATCATGAACACACTGATGAGAATTTAGTAGACCCTTTTACGAAAGGGTTAGCTAGAGAGAAAGTCCTAGATACATCCAAAAGGATAGGACTAATGCCTATAGAGTCACTCATGATGGTAAACCGACCTAAAAAACGGGAGATCCTAAGAATTACGTTCAATGAATAATAACAAGTCGTGAAGTGATATGAGATGAACATGTTATTATAAATTAGAGAAGCATGACTCCTGGAGTGATGATAGGATGAGGTAATAGAAACACTTAATGAGATCAATACTCTTTGTGGAGTGGAGTACCAAGCTACATAAGTACTCTTGATAGACTAACCTATATCAATGTGGAAGTGGGGTTGTTTCCTATAGAATTTTGAGGCATAATTCTTAGGACATTCATGATACTGGGATAGACGTACAAGGCCATTAATGGACGAGCTTTTAAGAAAACACCCTACGAAAAAATTGTGTGTGGGTTTGATGTCAGAGATAGAGTTCAAGACTACGAGTCACTCTTGTTGAATATGGATCTTACTTATTATGCAAAGGTTAAAGTCAGGAGACACCTTTGTTTATGCACGATCTTATAGAAGCGTTTGATGCTATTTTAGAAACACTTCTTTTTTAAATTCAAGTGGGGGATTGTTCGAACATAGAGTATGTTAGTGTGTAAATTTAAAAATTGTTGAAGTCCCACATTGGACAAATCATATATATTGAGTAGTTTTCAACTCTATAAATACTAAAGTCTCATATTGGATAGAAAACATATGTGGGTTTGCTTCCATCACTATATAATGAGTTTCAAACTCTTGTGAAAAGTACACTAAAGTTGGATGCAATTTCCAATTTTCTCTTTTCTCCCTTTTCTATTCTCCTCGATATATTTATGAGCCACTTCTCCCGTTTCTTTTTGTCCCTTTGATATTTTAGAGAGGTTTTGTATTGTAGCCCCTTTAATTTTTAGAGTGGTTGTTATGTCGTAGTTCCGTCGATTTTGAGTGGTCTTAATACCACTATCCTTTTAGAGCAGTTTTTATGTCGTAGCCCCGTTGAATTTTGAGTGGTCTTAATACCACTATGAGCGGTTTTTGTGTCGTAGTCTTTTATAGCAGTTTTTGTGTCGTAGTCTTTGAGACCGATTTTGTGTGTTGTAGTCCTTTTTATTTATAAGTGGTCGTAGTACCATATTACGAGTGACTTTAATCGTCATATTGAGAGTGACTTAAACTTCCATATTGATGGTCTAATTCTAGAACAATTTCCTATGGTGCCGCTTCTCCCCTTTCTCAAATCATGCAAATGAAAGGGAAGGTTGGCAATCGGTAACATCCCAAATTTTATAATCAACTATTTTATTAATTAAATAAGATTTTAAAGAAACTAATTTGGTGTTAAAACTATTTTATAATATATGTTGATTAATTTTATGATTGCTTCTCCTTATATGTGTGAGTTTCTTATGGTTTGATAGTCGTGTATATATATATATATATATATAGGGAAACATCATGCCATGGGAGAAACAAAAATTAGGATTGACGTTTGGCACTGCTGATCGATAACTATTCCAGAAAATTTTCTCCGTTTTTATCTGTATTTTAGTATGTTGTTTCATTCATTTAGCTAGTAAATTAAACATATTTTTTTTTCGTGATAATAATTTTTCTTAGATGATTTGATGTTATAATGAGATATTGACTTTATAATATGATTTGTTCTTGAAATGCTTTGTTATATAGTGATGTGTTTGATACGACTATGTGTTGATTATTTGCGTGTTCTTCTTACTTATATTATACTATTAACATGACTTTAAAACTCACCTCCTTCGCTGTTTGTGTTTGATTGACTTGGCCCTGCGTTTGCAAAATCGCAGTTATTACAGGTTAATAAGTCTTGGGAGAAGCCCCGCTCTATTAGGTTGTCTTTTCTTCTTCAGATTTTTAACCATCCCAATTCATCTCTAAAATACCCGACTTCTCTGTTTATGAAATTCGTTATTTTGAATCGTTCTTCTTCGCCGTAAGTCCGATTTGAGTGAAACTAACGTCAAAACGACCGTGTGAATGATGGCTATATTATACCATTAATAATGAAAACTATACAAGTATTACTAAGTGTTTGGAAAAAATTAAGAAATTATAGTTAAATCAAATTTATTGAGATTGCATTGTTCTATAGAAGTAAAAGTCTAAAGTATTCAATTGGCATTTTGAGAAGCGTGATGTCCTAATAACTCATAAAATCCTTTTTAGAGTGTATTTTTATAATTTATTTTTGACGTTTACACATAAACTGTCAAGTTAGATCGATTGAAGGACAAGGAGTTAAAGAACATATGTTTTTTTCTTGCGGAGTTTATTCCGTGTGCGAAAGCGTCGGAAAAGGTAAGGGGTGAGAGAGCGTTTGAATTCATGGGTATAATATATTGTGAGATGAACCGGAAAACCGTATTTCCCAACGATTCATCTGGGGGTCGCTACGCACGGTGGTAGTCCTATTTAGTAATAATTGAATTAATATGACTAATTATGGTTTGTAGAATTGAAATATGGATTAGAAACTTTTATTAGATTGTTTTCTGATTTAGATTCTACAATTGTGTGGTATATGTGAAGAAAGTTTAAGTTTTTATTTTTAATGTGTTGAAATTCTTATTTATGATATATGTGATAAAATTTAAATTTATGTGTGGCATATATGAAGGTTTTAATTTCTTTAGGTATGTAATGAAAGTTTAAATTTTTATGATATAACAAATTAAAGTTTTGATTTTTATGATACTTTTATAAATAAATGATTTATTGATATGTGTAGTGGAAGCTTGGATCTTTGTGATAGTTGTTTATGAATATATGATCTTCGTGATATATGTGGTGGAAGCTTTGATTTTTATAATGGTTGTTTAAGAATATTTGATTTTCTTGATAAGAACTTGTGATGTATGATTTAGTGATATTTAAATAAGGTGGTGATTTCGTATAAGTTATTTTTCGATCATTTGAATTAATCTTAATGGGCTATGTGAGAATGTTTGATTTTGATGATACATCACCATGTCATGTCATATGCATCTTAGTGGACTGTGTGAGAATATTTTATTTTGATAATGCACCATCATGTCATGGCATATGCATCTTTGTGGAAGTTGCTTTTGTGGCAGGTTTTCCCCTATTGGTATGGGTGATTTTCTGTGTCGAAGTTGCCTTTGTGGCAAGTTTATTTTCCCCATTGGTATGGGTGATTTTCTGTGTGAAAGTTGCCTTAGTGGCATGTATTATATCTGAATCATATAGTTCTTAGGAGCATGCATAACATTGCATCGTCTTTTGATTGTTTGGTTGTGGTTAATTTGTATTTAATGTGATAATAATTTTTCTTAGATGATTTGATGTTATAATGAGATATTGACTTTATAATATGATTTGTTCTTGAAATGCTTTGTTATATAGTGATGTGTTTGATACGACTATGTGTTGATTATTTGCGTGTTCTTCTTACTTATATTATACTATTAACATGACTTTAAAACTCACCTCCTTCGCTGTTTGTGTTTGATTGACTTGGCCCTGCGTTTGCAAAATCGCAGTTATTACAGGTTAATAAGTCTTGGGAGAAGCCCCGCTCTATTAGGTTGTCTTGGGAATGAGAGTTATAAGTTGTATTTTACTTATTTAATTAATGAAAACTATACAAGTATTACTAAGTGTTTGGAAAAAATTAAGAAATTATAGTTAAATCAAATTTATTGAGATTGCATTGTTCTATAGAAGTAAAAGTCTAAAGTATTCAATTGGCATTTTGAGAAGCGTGATGTCCTAATAACTCATAAAATTTTCTTTTCTTTTGAAGGAATTTTATTTATCTGCTACGAATTTTAGTAAAAATATGTAATACTTATTATGTATATTACTTTGGGGTTTAAAATTTACTAATTCTTCAAATGAATAGTAGTTTAGGTATTCTTACTTAAATAATAAAAAATAAAATAAAAATTGTCGTAATTTTCTAAGGTAGTCTTACTTAAGTAATGTTTTAAATAGAAAATTCAGGGTGTTACACAATCCTTTCTAAATTTTGGTTGAATTGAAGTTAGTAAAAGAAATAACAATAGGGTGCTCACTTTGTTAGTTTCTAATTTTGTAAAACAGCATAAATTGAATCAGAAACCTTTTGAATTGAAAACCCTAACTCAAAAGACAAAAATCGAAGAGAACAAGATAACAGGGGAATAAGAGAAACATGGGGAGAGTTCGTCACATAGAGAATTTGCATGATAAAGAGAAAAAATCAGTTGCATGAGAAGGATAAATCGAAGTGAAAAAGAGAAAAGGGGAAGAAGAGAAACCTGTGAGTGATTTTGGGTGAGAGTGATTGTATGAGAGAGAGAGAGGGAAGAGTGAGGGTGACTTCGGTGGGAGATAGAGAGGAAATAAGTGAAAAGTTTTAACTAAAAATCATGGTTTTATAAATTTCAAATTATTGAATACATAACTATCAAAGTTTTTTTTTTTTGTTGATACAATTATATAGTTCTTAGAAGCTATGGAAAATCTCGAAATACTTAATTCACACAACTGTGAGATCCCTGGTTTGAACCCAAGACAAGACATTCAACCTAATAATATCGACATTTGCTTAAGCTAGAGTTGACTCTTTTGTTGATATAGTAAGTATCTTTGTAAAAAATTCATTTACCCTTTTACAATGGAAAAAACCCTAAATTTCCGCTACAAAAAGAAAATGAAGACGATTTTGTACACAACCACCACACAATATCAACCGTTAATAAATTCTTTTGTAGTAGTGAATAATTCTTACTACTAAGTCTTTAGCCCTTTAGAATCTCATTCATAATGTCCTCCCAACTTATGATAAATTTAGGAAGAAAAGATTTATAATGGTTTTTTGTTGCAGGCTTTGTACTCATGCTTTTCAAGATGTTAATCCTTTTTATAATATCTTTTAGCAACTCAAATATGACATTGACTCTTAGCTTTAATAAAGACTCTTTAAATATCTCATCTACAGTCAACCTATTATACACTATTCAAAACAATTGGAGTTATCAGGTGAAACACCTGTTCACCTTGTAATTTATGTCATTACTAATATCATGTTGTATATTTTTTTTATGTAGGAATAAGTTTTGCACTTATTTATGCATAAAAAATAAAATAGATGTTTTACTCTCAACTGCCTTTTTCAAAGGACTGTGTATTATAATTTCCGAGAGTTTACTATAATTAAAGCCTTTGAAGCTATCTGCCATGCTCTGAAGGCTCCCAAATTTCTCTTGGTCAATTGGATAGCTACTCATGTGCATTTGATCAAGTGTAACGTTGATGGATCTTCAAGAGGTTCCCGCGGTTTAATCTAAAAGCATGTATTTTTAGATACTTTTTTAGCTGTTTTTTAGGTGCTTTTGTCCAGAACATAGGTATGTCCATGACTCTTTTGATGATTCAAGCCTTCTTAAATTCCAAATTTGTGCATTGGATGCTTAGGATCATTGCTTCAATTTTCTACATTTCATTAAAGGATTACATTTTAGAGTGGCTCATATCTTTAGAGAAGGGATTACTCATATTGATTGTTTTGTCAATGAAAATTTTGGAATAGATGACTAATTCTTTGGTGGAATTAGTTCCCTCTTATATTCAACAAGATTTTTCTAAAATAGATTGGACATTCCAACTTCTATTTCACTAGTTATTGTTTGTCTAGCCCAAACCACACATTTTTTTTCTTTTATCAAATTTTATTATGGTAAAGTTTTAATAAGGTATTTTTTATCACTAAAAAATCATAATTCATGAATAATAGATACATGCATGTCCTGTTTGTTATATTTCGTATATCTTATAATTTGAAAACGTCCACAAATATATATATATATATTTAAAAAGATTTTCAACGTTCAACAATAATCTGTTTTCTTCAAAGCGCTGATTGACCGTTTCATATATACCCTTGTGAACACGCAAGCAAACACAAACAAATAAACAATCATATAAATATATAATAAATTTTAGCATTGTATCCATATGTATAACGCTAGCTTTCACTTTCACATACTAACCAATATCTCCCTTACCTTCAAGAATCATATGCAAAAGAGACACCAGAGCAGTATCAATATCATTGGCCCTCAGTATCGCATACCACATTTTGTAGACCTAGCAATTGTGAGAAAGGTGACGACATTAACTGATAACTTCACAGTCACAAACATTAATGGCAAAATCTTTTTTAATCTTAAGTTGGCCTCTCTCGTTTCCCTCTATGATCACCGTCTCTTACTTGACGCCGCTGGAAAAACCGTCGTCTTGACACTACAACGAAAGGTCTTCTTTTTTATGGTGCTGTCAATTTTGATATCTTTTTGGCTAATTTTTAATCACATCAGTCTCCATTAAATAATTTTATAGATTATTCTAATTTGCTTCAACTATCAATCTAATTTTGTAATTTCTATTTTCCTATGTGCTTTGGTCCTTGGTTCTTTTCATTGCAGTGTATGATGTTGGGGGAGTGATGATGGAACATGGTTGCAGCAATTAAGTGCTCACATTTATTCTTGGTATGAAAGATTCAATGAATAAATAAAATGGTTATTCATCTGCTTCAAAAGGCTTATATGGAACACAATGCATTGGCTTGTATGGATAAATAAAACAAAAATTAAATATGCTACTTCATATGTCTCTCTTTTTCTAGTACTATATCTTTATGGCTTATATTATGTCATATTTTTTGTCAAAATATGTTTATGTTTAATATCCCTCAAATATAGGGATTCGGTTGAATATTAGTAGGGATTCAGTTATATAGGAGTACTAGTAGGAATTTAGTTATATATGATCATCCATGATTTTAGGATAGTTAGCCAGAAACAATTTACAGGGATTATTTGTCAAAGTTTGGGGCTTCAAGAACACAAAATCTTAACAAAGATTTTAATTCTTACTTATGCAAACTCATACAACTTAATTATATTGCTGACATATATTTTTTATGAGGGCAAACATTCAATGTTTGCAATGCAAATTTTGTAGTTTTTTGTTTTGATTTCTTTATTGTTATAGCATCTTCTATGATATTTAGAAGAGACACAACTAGCTTTGGCATATAGATTGACAAACATCAATTTAAACATGAAAGGTACTTCTTTTTGTATATTTTGTGTTTTCATGATTAATCTTATGTCTTGACTTGATATAGTTTAAAGTTAGTACATTTATTTTAATGATCATACTGTTAGGTCATATGCTTTTGAACAAAAACACATTGTACATTATCAAGTTCCCTTCAAAGTACCTCCTTATTAATCCTTGTGGGAAATATAAAAGAAAGAGTTGGGAATAGTAGCATTTAATGGTTATGTTCATGCACTTCCAGGTTCATGTATAGTGTTTAGATTCATTCTTAGGAAGTTGCTCATGTACTTAGGGAGTTTCTATGCATTTATTTCGTCTCGAAAACATATCATGTAATTTTTTCATTAGTGTATATATGTATCAAATCTGTTGCGTGCTAATCACTTAAGCATTTCTCATATTCTTGTCTAAATCTTCATAATATAACTTCTCCACTTGGTATCTGAGCGGGTTCAATCCGACTATACCATTTCCGCTTCCAAGCTATTATAATACTAAGTCCAAGTTCACTGTCAAAACAAAACTCAGCAGACAATGAACTTTGGTTTCTTGGTCCATGCTTTCGCCAGGAGGGGAAGGATTAAAAATTAACAAACATTCATCCCTCCCATTCTCAGAAAACACATGAAAACAAAAACAAAATTGCAATAAAATGGAAAAAATGAGGAAAACAAATGAATTGATGACAGTGAAAAGAGAGAACTAACCTTGAAAGATGAGAAGGAGGATAACATTGGAGATATGTGAAGGAAGAAACTTCTGGGGACTGTTGTGAGAAAACAAAGAGGATATTTTTTTATTTCTCTTGCGGTTTTAGAAATTGAGACGAAACGAAACGCTGTTTTTATATTTGTATTCGTTGTGGTGGAAGTTATTTTGGGGTTTAACATTTTCCTTCCTTCTTTGTTGAAAAAAGAAAAAGAAAAAGTAAAAGGGCTTTGCAGACTTGTGTGAAATTGGATTTGAAAGCGCCAATTTCTCAACGCCCAATTCCAAGTGGTGTCGTTATGTATTGTCTTCCTCCTTCACACTCACTCTTCTTCACAATGGATAATTAGAGGTCCATGTCTCTCCTTTAGGCAGGTAATTCTTTTATAGTTATTATTGCTATTACTTTTTTCTTTTTTTCTTTTCTTTAGCAACCGTTGTGTGCAGTTTATAGGTGATGAAGGACTCGTTCCCTCTCCACAAGAGGAACAAAAAAGGAAAAACATTATTAACAACCTCAAACAGGTTTCAATTTTTATATTCCTCAATTGATATACATTGTTATTATTTATTTTTCCTTGATGATGGTTTTCCTAATCTTGCATTTTCAGATAGTCTCATCATGGATCAAAGAGGTTGCACGACGACATCGGTTGCCAAAACACTATATTGCTCTTACTTCTACCACCATATTGACATATGGATCATATGGCCTTCGAGTTCACACCTTAGTGTCTGACATTGATGCTTTGTGTGTTGCTCATTTCTTTGCCTCCATTGCAGTAAGTCACTACCTATCATTTTCTATTAAGCCTTTCTACTACTACTACTACTATTTATTTTTCTTCCTTTTTATGGATCAGGAAGACTTTTTTGTTCTGCTTCACCACATGCTCAAAACTAGACCTGAAGTATCACAGATTCACTGTGTCAAGACTGTTAAAGTCTCGTTTATGCGATTTAAAGTCCCTCTTATGCCCTTAAATTTAAAGTAGTCGTCAAAATGTTGTGTTTTCAATTTATTTTGTGAAGCCTAAGATTTGAGAGGAAGAAGAAAGAATGAAGCCTAAGGTTCGAGAGGAAAAAGAAAGGTTGAAGTTGCTAAAGAAAAGAAAGAAAGAAAAAAGTAATAGCAATAATAACTATAAAGGAATTACCTACCTAAAGGAGAGACATGGACCTCTGATTATCCATTGTGAAGAAGAGTGAGTATGAAGGAGGAAGACAATACATAACGACACCACTTGGAATTGGGCGGTGAGAAATTGGCGCTTTCAAATCCAATTCCACACAAGTATGTAAAGCCCTTTTCTTTTTCTTTTTCTTTCCAACAAAGAACGAAGGAAAATGCTAAACCCCAAAATAACTTCCACCACAACGGATACAAATATAAAAACAGTGTTTCGTTTCGTCTCAATTTCTAAAACCGTAAGAGAAATAAAAGAATATCCTCTTTGTTTTCTCACAACCTGTATTAATGTTTAAGAATATCCTCTTTGAAGTGACAACCAAATGAAGAACAATAGAGAATTTGAAACACTCCCTCAGACGTGAATCCTTAGTTTATGTGCCTCTCTTCGATCTTATATGTAGTCACCATTAGGGGTGGAAAACGGGTCGGGTTGGGCGGGTTCAGGTCCGAAATAACCAACCGACCCAATCCGCACGTGCCATTTAAACACCCACTTCCGCCCATGTCAAAGTTCGGTTTAGTCGGTTCTCGGGTACTCGGTTTAAGCAGGTTACCGGTTCGGTTTAAGTACGCGATGGTGGTACGAAAGAGTACACAGTCCACAATGAATGGGTTTAATAACACAACAAAATGGGTTGCCAGACCAGACCTGGGTCTGATTAATTTAAATTTTAGGTTTTTATCGAACTAGAATGACAACAATTGAACATTCACCCTTTTGGTTCTCTCTCTTGTCTTTCTTTAAAATACCACAAGTAATTGCATCGCCTTTTAGTTGTCTCATTGTTGTGTTTAGAGAACCTTTTCAGTAAAAATAGGAATTCTCATAGTAGTTGTCAAAAATGTTGTGTTTTTAATTTATTTTGTGAAGCCTGAGATTTGAGTGGAACAAGAAAGAATGAAGCCTAAGGTTCGAGAGGAAGAAGAAAGGTTGAACAAGATGTTTTCACAGAGAGGGTGGGATGGTAACTGGATTCGGCGGCTAGGGTTTGTTAGGGTTGATTGCTTCAATGCTATTTATAGTGAAAATAATCACTACAAGAAATCCCCCCATTTGTGGCCAACTTTACAAATATTTTGTGGCCGAAAAAAACCCTCACATATTAGTGGCCGAAAAAGCCCTCACAAATACAAAAATTAAAATTGTTCTTTATTTGTGCCTGAAAAACCCTCACAAAAAATTAAAATTTTAGCTGGATTTTGTGGTTGTCTAAGCCCTCAAAAAATCACAACGTTGTCATTTGGTGAGGGCCTAGGCCGCCACAAAATTCAGCTGAAATTGGAGCCTTTTGTGAGGACTTTTGCAGCCACAAAATCAACCATTTGTGAGGGTAAAGGCTGCCACGAAGGCAAGCCATTTATGGCCGCCGGGCCGCCACAAAAGAATAGATCTGTCGCACTTTGTAGCGACAAAGGCCGCCACTAATTCCCATAGTTCTGTTGCACGTTGTGGCCACCACAAAGGACTTAACTTGTGACTGTTAAAGCCGCCATAAAGGATTTTGTATCGTTGACTTTTGTGGCTGCTTTGGCCGCCACAAAGGATAAACCATTTTCTATAAATATCCCTCCACTACTCTTATCATTTTTCACTTCTACCTTCTCTCTAAACCTTCTTTCTAAAATTTCTCTCCACATTCTCTCTACAAAAATTATTTCTCCAAGTTTTTTCTTTACTATCTTGAATTTTGGTAAGTTTATATTATATATTTAGTTTTTGAATTTTATATTTGATTTGAAGTTAGTTATTTAATTAATATTATTGAATTTTTATTTTGACAGTGGTGATATATTGTGTTTACTTAGAAGAGTTGTCAGCTCTGTGAAAGCTTCAAGTCAGACACTACCCGACATCAAGTTAGTATTTTATACATTTTAAATATAGATTAGTAAAATATTTGATATTATAAATATATTTATATTATGTTTAAAATATAGATTAGTAAAATATGTTTT
>NC_021165.2:45818563-45819281 GCF_000331145.2 Cicer arietinum
ACCACATGCTCAAAACTAGACCTGAAGTATCACAGATTCACTGTGTCAAGACTGTTAAAGTCTCCTTTATGCGATTTAAAGTCCCTCTTATGCCCTTTAATTTAAAGTGTATAAGAGGGACTTTAAAGCGCATAAGAGGGACTTTAGCAGTCTTGACATAGTGAATCTGTGATACTTCATGTCTAGTTTTGAGCATGTCGTGAAGCAGAACAAAAAAGTCTTCCTGATCCATAAAAAAGGAAGAAAAATAAATAATAGTTGTGGTAGTAGTAGAGAGGCTTAAAAGAAAATGATACGTATTGACTTACTGCAATGGAGGCAAAGAAAGGAGCAACACACAAAGCATCAATGTTAGACGCTGAGGTGTGAACTCGAAGGCCATAAGATCCATAGGTCAATATGGTGGCAAAAATAAGAGCAATGTGGTGTTTTGGCAACCGATGCCGCTATGCAACCTCTTTGATCCATATTGAGACTATCTAAAATTGCAAGATTAGGAAAATCATCATCAAGGGAAAATAAATAATAACAATGTATATCAATTGAGGATTATACAAATTGAAACCTGTTTGAGGTTGTCAATAACGTTTTTCCTTTTCTGTTCCTCTTGTGGAGAGGGAACGAGTCCTTCATCACCTATAAACTGCACACAACGGTTGCTAAAGAAAAGAAAGAAAGAAAAAAGTAATAGCAATAATAACTATAAACGAATTACCTA
>NC_021165.2:45819304-45850276 GCF_000331145.2 Cicer arietinum
GTTGCTAAAGAAAAGAAAGAAAGAAAAAAGTAATAGCAATAATAACTATAAAGGAATTACCTACCTAAAGGAGAGACATGGACCTCTGATTATCCATTGTGAAGAAGAGTGAGTATGAAGGAGGAAGACAATACATAACGACACCACTTGGAATTGGGCGGTGAGAAATTGGCGCTTTCAAATCCAATTCCACACAAGTATGTAAAGCCCTTTTCTTTTTCTTTTTCTTTCCAACAAAGAACGAAGGAAAATGCTAAACCCCAAAATAACTTCCACCACAACGGATACAAATATAAAAACAATGTTTCGTTTCGTCTCAATTTCTAAAACCGTAAGAGAAATAAAAGAATATCCTCTTTGTTTTCTCACAACCTGTATTAACGTTTAAGAATATCCTCTTTGAAGTGACAACCAAATGAAGAACAATAGAGAATTTGAAACACTCCCTCAGACGTGAATCCTTAGTTTATGTGCCTCTCTTCGATCTTATATGTAGTCACCATTAGGGGTGGAAAACGGGTCGGGTTGGGTGGGTTCAGGTCCGAAATCACAAACCGGCCCAATCCGCACGTGCCATTTAAACACCCACTTCCGCCCATGTCAAAGTTCAGTTTAGTCGGTTCTCGGGTACTCGGTTTAAGCAGGTTACCGGTTCGGTTTAAGTACGCGATGGTGGTACGAAAGAGTACACAGTCCACAATGAATAGGTTTAATAACACAACAAAATGGGTTGCCAGACCAGACCTGGGTCTGATTAATTTAAATTTTAGGTTTTTATCGAACTAGAATGACAACAATTGAACATTCACCCTTTTGGTTCTCTCTCTTGTCTTTCTTTAAAATACCACAAGTAATTGCATCGCCTTTTAGTTGTCTCATTGTTGTGTTTAGAGAACCTTTTCAGTAAAAATAGGAATTCTCATAGTAGTTGTCAAAAATGTTGTGTTTTTAATTTATTTTGTGAAGCCTGAGATTTGAGAGGAACAAGAAAGAGTGAAGCCTAAGGTTCGAGAGGAAGAAAAAAGGTTGAAGACGATGTTTTCACAGAGAGGGTGAGATGGTAACTGGATTCGGCGGCTAGGGTTTGTTAGGGTTGATTGCATCAATGCTATTTATAGTGAAAATAATCACTACAAGAAATCCCCCAATTTGTGATCAACTTTAAAAATATTTTGTGGCCGAAAAAAACCCTCACAAATTAGTGACCGAAAAAGCCCTCACAAATACAAAAATTCAAATTGGTATTTATTTGTGGCTGAAAAAGTCCTCACAAAAAATTAAAATTTTAGCTGGATTTTGTGGCTGTCTAAGCCCTCACAAAATCACAACGTTGTCATTTGGTGAGGCCTTAGGCCGCCACAAAATTCAGCTGAAATTGGAGCCTTTTGTGAGGACTTTTGCAGCCACAAAATCAACCCTTTGTGAGGGTAAAGGACGCCACGAAGGCAAGCCATTTATGGCCGTCGGGCCACCACAAAAGAATAGATCCGTTGCACTTTGTCGCGACAAAGGCCGGCACAAATTCCCATAGTTTCGTTGCACGTTGTGGCCGCCACAAAGGACTTAACTTGTGACTGTTAAAGCCGCCATAATGGATTTTGTACCGTTGGCTTTTGTGGCTGCTTTGGCCGCCATAAAGGATAAACCATTTTCTATAAATATCCCTCCAATACTCTTATCATTTTTCACTTCTACCTTCTCTCTAAACCTTCTTTCTAAAATTTCTCTCCACATTCTCTCTACAAAAATTATTTCTCCAAGTTTTTTCTTTACTATCTTGAATTTTGGTAAGTTTATATTATATATTTAGTTTTTGGATTTTATATTTGATTTGAAGTTAGTTATTTAATTAATATTATTGATTTTTTATTTTGACAGTGGTGATATATTGTGTTTACTTAGAAGAGTTGTTAGCTCTGTTAAAGCTTCAAGTCAGACACTACCTGACATCAAGTTAGTATTTTATACATTTAAAATATAGATTAGTAAAATATTTGATATTATAAATATATTTATATTATGTTTAAAATATAGATTAGTAAAATATGTTTTATTATAGATTTTTTTATAAAAAAAAATAGAAATTATGTTGTTTACATAATATATGATAAATAAAAATTTGAAACACATGTAAAACTTATTGATTTTAATATAACTTTTTTTAAGAAATATTATTAAAATTGATGATATTAATATTTGTTGTTAGTTATTAAAAAGAGTTGTAGTTGAGTTCGTACAAAAACTTTATATACTTTAATAGTCTCTATTTTTGTTTATATATATAGGAGTTATTTTATGAAAAATTTCATTAAACATCACTTAAAATTTTATTTCGATTTATATAATTATAGTCTTGATAAAAATTTATTATATTGTTTGCAAATGCTCCCCTAATTGAAATATAAAGTATGGCAAAATTTATATATAATGCTTTTGAAAAATAAAGCAACTAATATATAAACATATATATTAATTTAATTTTGAGAATAAACATATATATATACACACATATATAGATATAGACCGTAGTTGGATGTACGATAGGAATTTCCCTAGAAGGAAAGGTCTTAAACAACGTTTTGCTAACAAGGTTGCACAACGACATGGGTTGCCAAAACACCACATTGCTCTTACTTCTGCCACCATATTGACATATGGATCTTATGGCCTTCGAGTTCACACCTTAGTGTCTGATATTGATGCTTTGTGTATTGCTCCTTTCTTTGCCTCCATTGCAGTAAGTCAATACCTATCATTTTCTTTTAAGCCTCTCTACTACTACTACTACTACTACTATTTATTTTTCTTCCTTTTTATGGACCAGGAAGACTTTTTTGTTCTGCTTCACCACATGCTCAAAACTAGACCTGAAGTATCACATATTCACTGTGTCAAGATTGTTAAAGTCTCGTTTATGCGATTTAAAGTCCATCTTATGCCCTTTAATTTAAAGTGTATAAGAGGGACTTTAAAGCGCATAAGAGGGACTTTAGCAGTCTTGATACAGTGAATCTGTGATACTTCATGTCTAGTTTTGAGCATGTGGTGAAGCAGAACAAAAAAGTCTTCCTGATCCTTAAAAAAGGAAGAAATATAAATAGTAGTAGTAGTAGTAGTAGAGAGGCTTAAAAGAAAATGATAGGTATTGACTTACTGCAATGGAGGCAAAGAAAGGAGCAACGCACAAAGCATCAATGTCAAACACTAAGGTGCGAACTCAAAGGCCATAAGATCCATATGTCAATATGGTGGCAGAAGTAAGAGCAATGTGGTGTTTTGGTAACTGATGTCATTATGCAACCTCTTTGATCCATGATGAGACTACCTGAAATTGCCAGATTAGGAAAATCATCATCAATGAAAAATAAATAATAACAATGTATATCAATTGAAGAATATACAAATTGAAACCTGTTTGAGGTTGTCAATAACGTTTTTCCTTTTCTGTTCCTCTTTGAATTGGGCGATGAGAAATTGGCGCTTTCAAATCCAATTCCACACAAGTCTGCAAAGCCCTTTTTATTTTTCTTTTTCTTTCCAACAAAGAAGGAAGGAAAATGCTAAACCCCAAAATAACTTCCACCACAACGAATACAAATATAAAAATAGCGTTTCGTTTCGTCTCAATTTCTAAAACCGCAAGAGAAATAAAAGAATATCCTCTTTGTTTTTTCACAACCTGTATTAACGTTTAAGAATATCCTCTTTGAAGTGACAACCAAATAAAGAACAATAGAGAATTTGAAACACTCCCTAAAAAGTGAATCCTTAGTTTATGTTTCTCTCTTCGATCTTATATGTAGTCACCATTAGGGGTGGAAAACGGGTCGGGTTGGGCGGGTTCATGTCCAAAATCACCAACCGGCCCAATCCGCAGGTGCCATTTAAACACCCACTTCCGCCCATGTCAAAGCTCGGTTTAGTCGGTTCTCGGGTACTCGGTTTAAGCAGGTTACCGATTCGGTTTAAGTACGCGATGGGGGTACGAAAGAGCACACATTCCACAATGAATGTTGTAATAACACAACAAAATGGGTTGCCAGACCAGACCTGGATCTGATTAATTTAAATTTTAGGTTTTTATCGAACTAGAATGACAACAATTCAACATTCACCCTTTTGGTTCTCTCTCTTGTCTTTCTTTAAAATACCACTAGTAATTGCATCGCCTTTCAGTTGTCTCATTGTTGTGGTGAGAGAACCTTTTCAGTCAAAATAGGAATACTTATAGTAGTCGTCAAAATGTTGTGTTTTTTAATTTATTTTGTGAAACCTAAGATTTGAGAGGGAGAAGAAAGAATGAAGCCTAAGGTTCGAGAGGAAGAAGAAAGGTTGAAGACGATGTTTTCATAGAGAGGGTGAGATGGTAACTGGATTCGGCGACTAGAGTTTGTTAGGGTTGATTGTATCAATGCTATTTATAGTGAAAACAATCACTACAAGAAATCATCCCATTTGTGGCCAACCTTACAAATATTTTGTGACCGAAAAAAACCCTCACAAATTAGTGACCGAAAAAGCCCTAAAAAATACAAAAATTCAAATTGGTCTTTATTTGTGGCTGAAAAAGCCCTCACAAAAAACTAAAATTTTAGCTGGATTTTGTGGTTGTCTAAGCCCTCACAAAATCACAACGTTGGCATTTTGTGAGGGCTTCGGCCGCCACAAAATTTAGCTGAAATTGGAGCGTTTTGTGAGGGCTTTTGCAGCCACAAAATCAAAACCTTTGTGAGGTTAAAGGCTGCCACAAAGGCAAGCCAATTCTGGCTGTCTGGTTCGCCACCAAAGAATAGGTCCGTTGCACTTTGTGGCGGCAAAGGCCGCCACAAATTCCCATAGTTCCGTTGCACGTTGTGGCCGCCCTGGCCGCCACAAAGGACTTAACTTGTGACCGTTAAAGCCATCACAAAGGATTTTGTACTGTTTTCTTTTGTGTCTGCTTTGGCCGTCACAAAGGATCAACCATTTTCTATAAATATCCCTCCACTACTCTTATCATTTTTCGATTCTACCTTCTCTCTAAACCTTCTTTCTAAATTTTCTCTCCACCTTCTCTCTACAAAAATTATTTCTCCAAGTTTTTTCTTTACTATCTTGAATTTTGGTAAGTTTATATTATATATTTAGTTTTTGAATTTTATTTTTGATTTGAAGTTATTTATTTAATTTATATTATTGAATTTTTATTTTGAGAGTGGTGATATATTGTGTTTACTTCGAAGGGTTGTCAGCTCTGTGAAAGCTTCAAGTCAGACACTACCCGACATCAAGTTAGTATTTTATACATTTTAAATATAGATTAGTAAAATATGTGATATTATAAATATATTTTTATTATGTTTAAAATACAGATTAGTAAAATATGTTTTATTATAGATTTATTATAAAAAAAATAGAAATTATGTTGTTTACATAATATATGATAAATAAAAATTTGAAACACATGTAAAACTTATTGATTTTAATATAACTTTTTTTAAAAAATATTATTAATATTGATGATTTTAATATTTGTTGTTAGTTATTAAAAAGAGTTGTAGTTGAGATCGTACAAAAAATTTATATACTTTAATAGTCTCTATTTTTGGTTATATATATAGGAGTTATTTTTTGAAAAATTTCATTAAACATCATTTAAAATTTTATTTTGGTTTATATAATTATAGTCTTGATAATAATTTATTATATTGTTGCAAATTCTCCCCTAATTGACATATAAAGTATGTCAAAATTTTTATATAATGCTTTTGAAAAATAAAGCAATTAATATATAAGAAAATTGATATATATATATATATATACACACACACATAATTTATATATTTATTTAATTTTCAGAATAAACATATATATATATATATATCTATATATATATATATATATATATAGACCATAGTTGGATGTACGATAGGATTTTTCTTGGAAGGAAGGGTCTTAAACAACGTTTTGCTAAGAAGTTGAAGACTTTGTCAATTTTGCGAGAGTGCAGAAAATTGTCGAAGATGAAGGGGGATGAGATGTCCATGTTGTTTATGTCGATGTAGACGGTTTAAGAGTGACGATGAAATAAGAGTGCATTTATATGCAGATGGATTTATGTCTAACTACTGGATTTGGACTAATCATGGGGAAGAGTCTCCGATGGTGCCTAATACTAGTACAAGTGTGGAGAATAACATAGGTCCTTCAAGTAGTACTAACATGTTAGGTGTAGATTATTATAACTATCAACACTTTGAGGTGATGAATGATATGATTTCGGATACATAATCTCGATGTTATGCATATTGAGAAAAATTTCTTTGACAACATATTTAATACTGTGATGAATGTGAAAGGAAAAACAAAAGATAATGACAAAGCCAGAAAAGACATAGGTATATATTGCAGACGACCAGATTTGTTGTTGGTGGAACAAAACGGCAAGACCCTAAAACCTCGTGCGAATTACACTTTATCTACTGATGAAGCCAAATCTGTTTATCGTTGGATCAAAGAGCTGAAGACGCCTGACGGTTATTGTTCTAATTTGGCAAGATGTGCTGATGTGGAAAATGGGAGGATGCATGGGATGAAAAGTCATGATTGTCATATATTTTTAGAGTGTTTACTTCCTATTGCCTTTAGTGCTTTACCGACACATGTATTGAACCCACTTATTGAAGTGAGTCAATATTTCAAGAATTTGTGTTCTTCAACACTCATTGATAAAGATCTCATCAAGATGGAAAATGACATTCCGATGATTCTATGTAAGTTGGAGAAAGTATTCCCTCCTGGGTTTTTTGATTCCATGGAGCATCTCTCAGTGCATCTTGCAAGTAAAGCTAGGCTTGGTGGACCAGTTCAGTATAGATGGATGTATCCATTTGAAAGGTTATATATATATATATATAAATAAGTTCATGGGTTATTCAAAACGGTCGGTGAAAAATAAAGCTAGAGTTGAGAGCTCAATTTTTTCATCTTACCTACATCGTGAAACAAAACACTTTTGTTCTCATTTTTTCAACAACGAAACGTTGGCACCAGTTAACGGAAGAAACCATACTTATAGTGTTAAACGTCAACCACATGCTTTATCAGTTTTTTGCTTGTCTGGTCATCATGCTGGTAGGGATTTTCCGATTTTCTGGCCAAGTGATAAAGTATTTAATGTGACACATGTTCACGTTTTGATTAACTGCACTGAAGTTAAACCATACATTGAGTACATTTTAAATCCCTGTTATTTTTTTATTATATTTATATGATTAAATTGATATTCACCATATATATGGTCATCGATCAGGGCATTTTTAACTATAGGACAAACATCTGTTGATATACATTCAAATTTCCCATTATGGTTTCAACAACAAGTACATCTCGAAGAACAAACTCCTATCAACATCCATTTGAGGCACTTATCTATGGGCGCGAGTAACAGTTTCAAAGAATGGCACACCTATTATGTCAATGGATACAAATTTCACACTGAATCTTGGCCCGAAGGAAAAGACAATATTAATAGTGGAGTTTGTATGAAAAATGTGTCTGATAGTGGTGTAGTAGAAGATTTCTACGGCATAATTGAGCACTTTTACGAAGTTGACTATACGTTCCTAGATTATGTGAGAAAAGTGGTGTTGTTTTACTGTAAGTGGTTTGATCCATCTAACAGAGGAACTAAGATCAATTTGATATCCAATACTGTAGACATTCATATGAGCAAAAAATATCCACGGTTTGATCCATTTGTCTTGGCCCATAATGTAAGACAAGTGTATTATGTTCCTTATCCATCAACTGTCAGAAGCAAACAAGGTTGGTGTGATGCAATCAAAACAAGACCCACGAGTGAAATCGAAGAAGTTGAAGCGGGTCAAAATGAAGAAGTTGCATATCAAATGGATGAAATGTCAAATTTGGATCATGTGATTGGAGATGAGACTATTAGTCAACTTTTTCATGAGTCAAATATTGGAGAAGAAGTTGATGGACAAGAAATAGAAGAATTAGAGAATGATGAAGGCGGCGACTTAATTCACTCATCAAATGACGACGACGATGATGACGATGACGAAGAAAATTAATTAATTACGTGAAATATGTGTATATTGAAGCTGACTTTTATCATATCAGATTTAAATCAACCTCAACCAGCTATGGCTCCTCCTTCGACTAGTGGTGGTGTAATTCAAGAAGAAATCCAATTTCAAACCATGATGTCTCTTCCAGCACAAATTAATAATACTTTTAAGGGACTTCTGTCGTCGGATGACATTCCAACAAATAATGATACAGGGAGTGGAGCTGATCAGAGGAATTATTACGATGACTGATGTATTTGAATATTTTCATAATTTTATTTTGGGTTTGTGTAAACACATTATATCTTGTCCTATTTAATTATGGTGTGTTTTATTTTTGGTTTGTAAGACATGATTTATTAATTTTGGAATGTTTTATTTGGTTTTGTAGTTATTACTTTAATTAATATTAATATTATATTTTTATATATAATAGTTATTTTAATTTTTAAATTTAATTTTAATTTAATTTAATTTATATTAATCTTTAATTTTAATTTTCATTGAAATATTATATTTTAAATTTAATTTAAATTTTAATTAAATTGTAATATTTTATTTTAAATTAAAATTTTTAATTTTTATTGATATTAGTTTATTATATATAACATATTTAATTTAAATTTAAATGTTATATTTTAAATTTTAATTAAATTATAATATTATATTTTAAATTTAAATTTTAAATTTATATTCATATTAATTTATTATATATAATATCATTCTTTAATATTAGTTTCGAATTTAATTAAATAATTTTTTATTAAAGTGAATATTTTGTGGCGGCCTAAGCCCTCACAAAAGGAGTCATTTGTGGCGGCCTAAGACCTCACAAAAGCAGGACTTTCTGACGACTTTTGTCCTCACAAATGGCAACGTATTTTTCACAATTTGTAGCCGTTTTGGCCACCACAAAGGTTTGTGACCACCTTATTTGTGGCTGTCTAAGGTCACCACAAAAGTCTACTATGTGGCTGTTTCCCCCCCTTTGTGAGAGTTTTTGGCCCTCACAAAATCAATGTATTCTTGTTGTGAATGGGCCAGTCTCCTCCCATTTGTAATGGATTTGGGCCAAACGGGAGCAGTACATTTTTGGTTTAGGCGGGTTCGGTTACCGACGGCCTAAAATATTTCACCTGCACCCGCCCGCCCATATACTTTTGAATCTATTGACTTTTTCCGTCAAACCCATTGACCCGATTTTACCCGCCCATTTGCACACGGGCCATGCGTATTAGGCGGTTTTGGGTCGGTTTGGATTTTTTGCCCAGACCTAGTCACCATTATGCCTTCCTCTTGGTAGCTATCAGCAAGCATGACTGTAACACCCCGATTTTTAATAGCGCGAGTGTATTTTCAAGCAACGGAAATAGTTTGAAATAAAAATCCAAAGTATTTAAAACAGCAAAATGCACCGGAGCTATGAGTCCTATCAGACATAGCTCATACCGCTGAGGTATTCTTGGCAGACACCTGTACATTAGCACTGCCAAAGAATCTTAACTTCCCCACGTCACATCAATAAGTGCTACATGGACCCATCAAAATAAAAGTCTAGCTGACAATATGGGTATATGTACAATCTTCCAACATACAGTAAATACATCCACAAAAGAAAGACCTTTAGTCCCAATACAACCGTCTAATCTGATCATGACTCAAAAAACTTTACAACTCGGGTGATCTCCACGCGCCTCGCAAGATCCTCCTGACACAGCTCCAGTCAGGTGTGTCCAACTACCTTCCCATCTATAGGGTACTAACCGGTGGGAAGATCCTGGTTCTCATATGAGGGCAAAACCCAGATTTCCACAATAATTGTAAAGGGTCACCAACCGAAATTAACAATTAACATATAACATTTAGATTTCAATGCATAAAATAACCTTTCAACTTAGCATGCACCTTGAAAAAGTTTCCACATGCCAAACACGCATAAACAGAGTTGAAAAATGAAGTTTTAAACAAAACTACACTGTCGTATTCGAATACAACATCTTTGTATTCGAATACAAGGCTGTTTCAGAAGTCAACAGCAAAAACAGCATGTCTGTATTCAAATACAACCTTCTGTATTCGAATACACATCAGAAAACAGCAAAAAAAACAGCAAAATTCAGCTTTTAAAAGGGTTTGGAAATCAATCAACACTTACACACAAATCCAAACAATCACACTTAGCAATTATAGCACAATCACAATGACAATTTGAGTTTCGAAAAGGTTTTGCAATCAATCACACTTACACACAAATCCAAAACATTCACACTTAGCAATTATAGCACAATCGCAATGACAACTTGAGTTCCAACACTCAATCATAATCTTGAATCAAACATGACTCGCGTGCCAAGCACCCTAATGCAATGCGTATATGCCAAAATGCATGGACTCGGAATTCCAAACCAAAAGCCTCCTCGAAGGGCCGTAAATCATAATTGTACTAAATTTAGTACATGCCGAAGTACTAAATTACCGAGGTGCTACCTATCACGGGTCAACACGATTTACTAAAAACATAAATCGTAAATGTACCATCATTCACAGGCCGAAGTACTATTTACCGAGGTGCCACCTATCATGGGTCAACACGATTTACCAAAAATGTGCAGTCTATCACAGACCTTACACGACACGACAATCCCCGCAAGGATAAGATGAACCACTAAATCACATGACATCATATCGTGGCCCATCCAGTCACCACTATCACCATGGCCCATCCGGTCGCCATGTACAATGAAATGCATGAGCATACTCTGACTCTATCCATGACAATCATTAAGTAAATGCATACATTAAAAGATTCCCCATTTTTAATAATCATTTAACTCTAACAATTTTCCCAACAATCATTAAGTAAATGCAGATATTAAAAGATTCCCCATTTTTAATACTCATTTAACTCTAACGATTTTCAAATTCCACACAAAGAATACTCAAACATTTATTTTCCACCACACACATCAAATTTAATCCACAATTTACATTAAATTCGATGAATTCAAAAACCACAAAATCCACACCAAGTTCAATCGTCAATCACCATAAATTTCCACAAAACTCAAACATAACACATGCCAAACTAATTTTCACAAACCACAACTCAAACACATCAAATTTATTTTCCTCAACAACACACATAGATGAATCAAATTCCTTTTCCATGAAAACACTCATCAATTTCACCAAAAACCCAACTCAAAACTTTCACCCATAAAAGCATTAAATTCATTTTCCCCAAATCTACACTTCAAACCCAACAAATTTATTTTCCACACACACAAATAAGTCTCTATATGCAAACTAAAAGTTTGGAAGGAGCCCTTACCTTAACGATAGCTTTAACGAGCGATTACGGTACCACGATAAATTCCGATAAAATCTCCACTCGCGTCGTCGCTTCCAAAGTTGTTTCATTAGCACCGTAGCGGGGAGATGAACAATTTTCCCTTCTATCTCTTCGCAAAATAGAAGAAAAGTAAGGGTTTGTGTTTGACGGTTTTGAAACCCCTAACACCATTTTTCTTCGTTTTCGAATCAAACCAGAAGAATGAAGCTGAGGAATCTTTGTTTTCTAAACCACCAAGCCTTGGGTTTCCTTTCTTGAAGCAAAAGGAAGCAACAAAATGAAGGGAGAAGGAAGAAGACGTTCTGTTTTCTTTCCTTTTTCTTTTCTTTCATTTTCCTTTTCCTTTGTTTTTCCTTTCTTCCATTTTCTTTCCTTTCCTTTTCTTTCTTCTCATATTTTCTTTCCTTTTCCTTTTCTTTCTTCTCACATATATATATATATATATATATATATCACTTATATATATAAATCTTAATTAAACCAAACCAATATCTAAATATCTAGATATTTTAGATATTTATAAAAATCATCCTTTCCACCTCACCTCCCATCACTTCTCAAACCATTTTGATAAAAATATCTACTCTCGTCGCAACTCAATTGACAGATACAATTTTCAGCAACCCGAGATATTTTTAACAAAACAGCTCGGTATTAAATTCTTCTTAATATAAATAAATTATTATTCGACAAAAGATTCACCGTACTTAATCTAATTTATTTATCGACGAATAATTTTAATCGGGGCATCAAAAGATATTTTTGGGCATTAAACTCACAAAATATCAATAACTTGGCTAAAAAGCCTCAGAGTTCAATACCAAAATACATAAATTAGAATTTAAAACTATGGGTCTTACAATGACACTCTCCAATGTCGATCGTTCGGGTGAACTATCAACAAGCACGACACTCTCCAGTATTTTATGCATTGGTGATAAAAATTAAATCACACTTCAAGAAGTATTCATAGAATCCTTAAAAATGTTTAATTTGATGTTTCATTTGTGATTAATGGTTTAAAATGAGATTGTTATGTTAATAGATTTTTTTAGTCCAAAAATATTTGTTGTCAGTTTTAGTCCCAACTTTAAGTCAATGATCATGTGTATCTTTTGAATAATTACTTTATAGAGATTTAGAATATTATAAGCATTTCGTTCGCAAGAAATTTAAATATGTATTTTTATCTTAAGAAAACAAAATAATTAAAGAAATGATTTAGAAATTGAATTTAGAGCTTATATTTATGCAAAAAAGAACTTATATCATAATACATAAAGTGTATCTATAAAATTTAATTGTATTTCGAAAAAAATCTAAATATATTTTGATTTTATACAAAATAAAACATCTTCACGAAATATATTGAAAAGACTAAAAGTTTTAAAAAAAAATTAGTGACTAAAATAAATTTTTAAAAGTTTATAGAAATTAAAAATATACACTACTAGAAAAACAGGATTTAGCGTCGGCCACAAGCCGACGTTAATAGACCAAAAAGCCGACGCTAACGTTGATTTAGCGTCAGATTAGCGTCGGTGTCGGGCCTAGGCTAAAACGATCGAAGCTAATACACAGTGTCAACCAAACATCATCTGACGCTATATTAGCCTCAGCCAGGCCTACGCTAACCCGACGCTATCAACAAAATTGAAACATCTAACGCTAATTATGTCAGTTGACACGTCAGCTGGGAAAAAATATTTACGTCGGTTGCTGACGCTAAAGTCAACAAACTGTAGTCAACAAAATAGCTAGCATCCGCCCGGCCAACGCTATAGTAAAATAAATGTCAATTTTATTTGTAAATAGCGCCGGTTTGGCCGATGCTAGTGGTCAAACTTGAAAAGTCATGAAATTATTAGCGTCGAACAAAGCCGACGCTACATTTAAATTTATTTGGTTTTTTATTTATTTTTTTTCTGCCCCTGCTTAATTTTTATTTTTTTAATAAAATAATTGATAGCTAAGAAACATTAAAAGTCATTGCATTGACAACATAACAAACGCACCATAGTATTAAATAACTTAACAAAGTATCATGTGTTCTAAAACTACAAAATAATAACATAGTATCAAATAACAACTTTAACAAAGTTACTTAATACATAATTGTCAACCAATTACTACAAAAAGTAAGCATAACTATGACATTAAGGTTTGTCCAGCGACAGGTCGTCCAAATTATGACCGTAATGAGGATGCGAAGGAGGATGACTCGCAGTAGATGATCCACCAGCTGATTGACGGTGCAAAGCGTCAATTTTATCTCCAAAAAATTGCTTTAATGCATCAAAATCATTCTCTAACTTCTTTGAACGCTCCCTAGCCTCTTTGGCGACCTTAGTAGCCACTTGAGCTTGGGCCACTACATCTTGAGCAATTTGTTCAGCTCCAATTCTAACTGCCCTCTCCGCTTCTAAAGACATCCCAGTCATAGAATTAGAAGGATTCTTGGAATGTTGTGTAAGCGATACACACCCATGTTGGACGTTAATAGACAAGTCTCCTGTACCATAAACTCGACCACGAGTGCGACCCTCTGAAGATTTAGTCCATAACTTAAGTATTATCCCTCCATCTACCTCTTTAGAACTTTCTTCACTTGTTTCGCCAAGTTGGGTTTGTACTTCCTATTTATTTTTTAAATGTTCCCTAATAAATGGAATAAATTAACAACGTAATATATGATCAAGTTTCTAAAATAAATTAAACAAACAAGTAAAGATATAGATAACATACTAACTTACACCAATACGTGTATAGTAAAGGGATTGTTCTTCTAGGACTCTTGGTGTAAATGAAATCATATTATTTTTTGGTTGATTTGTAATGTAAAGAATTTTCATAAATAATTCACATAAAGGGATTACCCTGTTTAAATTTGTTTTTAAAAGTCCAATACCTAAAATTAATTAAATCTTTAAGAACCAATTATTTTTAAGTATTCAATATTTAAGACTAATTTGAAAACCAAAATGTTATGTTATAAGATCTAAACGAAAATGACTGACAATTAGCAATCTTTAGTGCACAAATGACAAATATGAGGATTATTGTACACTTTAAAGAACTAATCAATACAAATATCAAATCCAGCCATTAGGCCCAACTAGTATGGAGATACAACACAATCATATCATAACACATAATTAAGTCCAAAGGTAAGCCACTAACTAATCCTAAAGCAAATATAGTTTATGATAAAGCTTGAGTCACAAAAATAAGATATCCCCTCAAGACCACATAATTTTCCTATTTGTTTTTGTTCATCATTTCTATGCAACATATATAAGTAATGGAATAAGACTTTGAAGCAGAAGTTTTCTAAAACTTTAGCATCACAACTGAATTTGCCAATCCTGCTTGCTCTATAGTTTGTGTTTGATCAAGTAAAACCTTTGGGGGGAAACCCATCACCTAAAGTTGATAATTCTGCCGACCCCCAGGTCTAGACGCATCAATGAAGTCACGTATGTCACCGATTGTGTGGTGATAATTGAAATGTGATATCAATCGGATTCCATCCGCTAATCTGAGTTGTATTGAAGTTGATGGCAGTGACTGATCAACCACCAGACCAGCAGAAGGGGGCAAAGCTGAGGTGGGGGCGTTGTGGAAGCAACATTTGGCTTTGGTGCGGTTGAAGTGGAGCTTCTCCCAAGTGTTCTTCCCACTCCCTGAAATGAAGCTTGGCTCTTTTTTGGTTCCTGTTGGTGAGACAAGGTGCACTTGTGAATTATACATTGGAAATGTGTGATTTTATATAATAAGTAATACTACTACTACTAATAATAACAATACATAACAAAGGACCTGAATTGAGTTTCAAAGTAAATATGACAAAGACAGACCAAATAATTCAAATAGAAAACTCACACGATAGTTCTCATTCCTCATTATGAGGTTGACATTTACAGATGACTTCCTATCTTCAGGTTCAAGCTCTTTGGGGGCATTCAGATTTTTTAATGCTCTGCATTCAAAAATAGAAAATATCATTAAACACAACAGAACCATTGATATAGCGATGAAGAAAGTAATAGTTCCCTAAACATATATCATGCACATTCTTAGTTAGTCTCATCAAGAGACTATAAGAGCAACCTACAGTAAACTTCCAAAATAAGTGAAATTTATTAAGATATTCCATTGTTCCCTGAATAATGATACAAAAAAACTCAAACTTCAACAGCTTGGGACTCAGGAGTAATCTTTTTTTGGTAAACAACCTCATTACTCTTAAAACTTTCTACCCTCCAACTAGTTGTCATCCTAAGAACCTAACAATTTTATCAATGGATCAAGTATTAAATCTATCAATGGATCAAGTATTAAACCTGTCACTGTTTATCAATGGATCAAGTATTCCATTGTTAGTTTGTAGGGGTAATTTGATCTAAAATATTATTATGCTTGTCACTGTTAAACCTGTCACTTACATCACAAAATCATCTAAATTAAATTCATATCTTGTTTAGGTTTGTTCTTATTTTTATGTTTCTATTGACTAATCCTATAATGCTTGTCACTGTTAAATGATTCTACTACTGGCCAGGGCAAAGAATACAAACAAATACACAAGAATACAAATTGATTCTACTATTGTGCTCCTACAATGTCAGGGCGAAGAGTACAAATTGATTTGGCCAAACAGCTAAACGATAGAAAACCTAAACGGCTACACTGAAATGCCATAAAACCTCTGAAGTGCCATAAAACCTAAACAAGAATACACAATTGAAATGCCATAAAATCTAAACGGCTACACTAAGAGTGAGACGGTGACACTTACATTGAGAATCGACCATAGACGAGCGTGAGACGGCGACACTGAACGGCGACTCTGAGAGTGACGGTGACGGATTCGAGAGGGTCACGGGTTCGAGAGGGGGACGAGTTTGATAGCTAGGGTACCGAGTGGGTGACGTGATGGAACCGTTGATGCGACAATATTCACGACGTTGAGAGGGTTGAGAATCGGTGATGAGTTCAAAATGTAGGGTTCATAGTGACGATGACGAAGTGTGAGATAAAGGCTCACTAATATGTTATTAATTTTACAATCTAAGGGCTCAATCTAATTTTACAAATAATATTGAAAATTTAAAAATAAACTAGCGTCGGCCACTCCGATGCTACATATTAAAATAAAAAATTAAATAAACAAACTTGCATCTGCCTTATTTTACTTAGCGTCAGCTACTCCGACGTTAATTGATAAAATTGAAAAACAAAATTTGTTACCTTAGCGTCGGCTAGACCGACACTACACAATCGCTAGGTAGCGTCGGTGTCGGGGGCCGACGTTGAAAATGACAGCTAAAATGCAATTTTGTATTACTGATATTTAACCATAAATTTTAAGGATGGATAAGGTAGTTTGGGAGGAGTGAAATATGTTAATTTTAGTCTAAATATATTTAACATTTGTCACGAAAAAAATGACAAGTTTTATTTTTATTTCTTTTAATTGAGTTTTAAAATATTTTTCTTCGCCTATTATTGCATTTTTTTTTATAATGCAGAATCGTTAAATCTATTATTTTTACTGGTAGAGTCTTCTTAAATACACATTTTTTATTAGATATACTATAAATATATTTATTTTATTTTTTAAATTAGATAATATTAAAATGCAAGAACATTACATGACAAGATTGACATTCAAATTATGTCGGTGCCCCAATCCAACCAACTATTTTATTTAATTTATTTTTTTATAATTTATAAGTGACTAGATAACCCTTGATCTTAATTATGTGCATATGCATTAGGATCATCTTAAAGATTTTTTTTAGGCTATTATCTATTCTTATCAAATTGGATCCTTAATAAAAGAGAGCATTTTTAATCATTAAAAAAATTAGTAAAATAAATTGTAGTCCTTTCACATATATCAAGTCTACATGATGCTAATTTATGTAACAAGAAAAGATCTACATATAGCATGTCACCTTTAAATATTAGACTCAAATATACATTTCAACGATAATAAAACAACAATCACAATTCTATTCATAAAAATTATTCTACTCATAAAATACATCAATTATAAAACTAGAAATTACAACCACAAGTCTAGTCAGAATTCATGACAATTGATTAACATGTATCACCACACAAATTACAATTATCTTATAGATGTATATAATTTGATTTTCACAAACTTGTTACAATTAATAATTATTCCTTTTTTATTTTTTTTAATATAAATATTTTTTCTTATAAAATTTAACTACATTCATACATTCAGTTATATTTATAGATAAAAATTTATCTAAAATCGTATGTCATATCACAATTTTACTTTTAAGATAATCATTCTATACTAACAAATATCTTGTTTTAGTATCAACACTCATAAAATAAATAATAAACATTCATTCATAAATATAAAAATAATACAACATAAGTGAGTCAAATACTAAGTGCAATTCTGGATCGATGACATCAAGCCATAGAAGCATAATCTATAAAATACAACACAAGCGAGTATCTCCCTATAAACATGTTTTACTTGTTTGATTTTTCTAAGAGTTTATATTGCAAAACCAACTATAAAATACAACACAAGTGAGTATCTCCCAATAAACATGTTTTGCTTGTTTGATTTTTCTAAGAATTTATATTGCAAAACCAACTAAAAGTATTACTTTATTTTTATGTTATGTTCAATACAACGTAGTTAGTCATTACCATAGAAATTTCACTATCAAAATAAGTATTGTATTTGACATGATTCATACAAGTGGTCATATTTCTGAAAATTTAATATATTAAATTAAACACTAATGAGTTATTAAAATTATTAAATCAATCATTTCAAATAATTTTTAAACAATTTAAATTCCTAAAATTAATAAATCACAACACAGTAACATAAAGATTTAATAAAAAGATTTGAGACCCTACCTAGACATATACTAAGGTTACAGCTGCACAGGATAATTGCATATGCACAATGTATATAACACGAGTTGTTTTCTATCAAACTAAAAATTTTAAAATTTTCATTTTACTTTATGCGTGTATTGGTTGAAAGCTATTCGTCGTTGTGATACTCCAAGCATTTTTATTAAAATTAAGTAATTAACTGATATAGCACAATTACTTAAACAAATATTATAAAGATTGCAATTAGTTGTAAACTTTAGCTAAAGTATAGGAGAAAAGGGTAGAAAGGGTATATAATTTGTTAAAAGTCTTCTTTTACCTGTAATTTAGGATCAGAAATACGGACTTCAACATCGTTGTATGCAAAAAAAAAAAAAAAAAAAATTAGAACTTAGAACTTAGAATTTCATATTAATTGCTTCTCTAATTTTATTGATATTTGCGCAACACACAAGAAACACCATGGATGCCACTCACTCAATGTTTTGTAACGATGATCTGATTAACCCTTTAAGCTCAATGGGCATGCAAGTGTCTTGCATTCTTGTTGTATCACATTTCTTCAACGTTGTCCTTAGGACCGTGGGCCAACCTGGACCCATAGCACAAATCCTGGTAATCAATCATTCACCTTTAATTTTTTTTTTTTAATCTTTTACTTCATTCTAATTTATTTACAAATCAAGTGATTTACCTCCAACAACTATAAATTATATTTTACTCATCTCTCGACAATCTTCAATCTTTACTAAGACCTCTTTCCATTAAAATCGAAAGATCAAGAACATTTTTTAAAGGGGAAATAACACTCACATACTCAGATACTCATCTTTAAATAACACACACATACTCTCTAATTTTCAAAAAGGAATTTACCTCTCCTACGATCACTAAAAAAGCCACATCTACCATTTCTTTCGTGACACTTACACATTCTCATGTTGTTCACTATATAACATAATTAGAGTTTTTACTTTAATTTTCAAAATTACGGACATTCATATGATATTTGCAATTTGAAAATGTATAATTTTGTTTCTAATGGCACAACTAAAGTGTGCATCATAGTGTCTTATCGGTGAATGCCATATAAAAAAGTAAGTGAATGACGTATAAAAAATTAAATGTGAAAAAAAAAATATTTGCCATTACTTTTTTTAATGAATGCAAGGAAGATAAATGTATTTTTAAAATACTGGAGGGAGTCTGAGTGTCCTTTAAAGAAACCTCCGGAGAGGTCAATGCATTTTTTCCTTTTTTAAATTATTTGTTGAGTCTCACATTAATGAAATAACGTCTAACAAAATATTTATAAATAATGTGTAGTTTTCACATAAGTCGATTTTGTGGGATTGCGTTAGACTCAACCCAAATTCTAATATGGTATTAGAGCCAAGTTAATTTAGATCAGGCGGCCTAATACAACCCCAAAACCAACTTGTTGCTTGTAGAGAGAATATTTCAAAACACTTCATCTCAGCGTGACTCGAGTGACTACTTAATAACAAGCAGCCAAATGGATCTTTGGTTTTACCATCTTAGAATTTAAGTTGAGTCTATGAGAACTCCAAAAAATCGACAAATCGGCTTGTAAGTGAATACTACACACCGCATATAAATATTGTGTTCAGAAGTTTAGCCGAGAGGTAAGTAAATACTCTTAACATTATTTCCATTAAATATAATTTTCATTTTTAATTAATTAATTACTGATACATTGTAATGTTGAACTCAACAGGCTGGGTTGGTATTAGGACCAATGTCTCATATTCCGTATATAAAAAAAACATTCTTTCCGGCCAGTTCCATAAATTACTATGAAGTTGTGTCTTTCTTCTGTCGCATAAACTTCATGTTTTTATTTGGCTTGGAGATGAATATTCACTACATAATGCACCATCTTCGTATGGTCACTTTGGTAGCATGTGGAGGTGCACTAACTGGTGGTATTTTTGGCCTATCAGTTTCCTTTTATTTGTATCAAGAATTAGATACCAATAGTACTTCCATGTATTATTTTTCCATAATCATTATGTTAGTTGTATCATACACAAGCTCCCCCATGGTTATTCGTTTGTCCTCAGAATTAAGGTTTGCGGCGTCGAACGTTGGCCGAATCGCGGTGTCTTCGGCGTTGATTACCGAAATGGGATGTGTGTTGTTGTTTAACGTGGCGGTTAGTTGGACAAAAGAAAACCACATTTCATATGGTTTTTATTGTACCATTGTTACTATTCTTGTTGTTTTAATAAACAAGAATTTAGCCGTTTGGTTAAATGGAAGAAATAGAAACCAAAAGTACCTAAAAGCCCCTGAGTTACTGTTCATACTATTTTTGCTTCTAACTAGCTCAATGATTATTGAAATTATGGGTTACAATAGCATTATTAGTTGTTTTATCATTGGTTTGTTGTTTCCTAAGGAAGGTAAAACAGCTAGAACATTGTTACATAAACTTGGTTATTCAATATATAACTTTGTACTTCCGGTATATTTTGGGTATTTGGGTTTACAATGTGACCTCATAAATGTCTTTAAGAGCTTGGATCGAACAACGAATTTAGCTATATTGATTTTGTTGAGCATTGGAAGCAAACTTGGTGGCACTCTCATAATTTGTCGTTACCTTCATATTCCAACTAGTGAAGGAATTTTTATTGGTTTCATATTGAACACTAGAGGTTATGCTGATTTGCTATTCATTGGTGCAGCAGCAAAGCATGTAATTGTGAGTATATTTTCTTTGGCTTGATATTTTGAACTAAACAAAATTAGATAATTTAGATAATTCTTTCTCTTGGCATGGATTTTGGTTTTTGTTTCTCTTTTTTTTTTTTTTTCTTTATCTCTTTTCAAAATAAATTTAGGGATGAATCTATAAATTTATTAAATTAGGATAATTAGGAAATTGCTATTTTTTAATGAACTAATATTTTTATTAATTTATAAATTTTATAGTTATTTCGAACATGATTTTAAATTGCAGTTCGCAATCACAATTGCAAACATAATATTACGATTCGCAATCACAATTGAAGTCTATGTAACAACATTATAATTGCAATTTAGGCCGTATTTTTCTGCAATATAAAGATTTGCCGAATAATTGCAACTGCAATTTCAATTTAATATAATGATTTTAGATATATCTGATGTGTATATAATTAAATTATAGTATAAAAGGATTACCTCCAATAAAACAGAAATGTTAAAAACCAAAAACTAATTGCATGTCATCTTTTACTTAAAGTGAAGAATAATTAGATTTATCTCAAATAGTGTACTAATTGTTTTCATTTTCTTCTATGATTTTACATTTACAGACATTTGAAACAGAAGCTTACAATGTGTTACTAGTATCAATTGTATTGAACACAATAATATCAGGAATAATTGTGGCTTTTCTAGCAAGAGGGGAAGAGAAAATGTTTTCAACCAACCATACTGCAATTGAACCACAAAAGATGGAGGAAGACGAGCTTCGAACTTTGGCTTGTGTGTACGATCCTCGTCAAGTATCTGCAATATTTTCCACAATATTAGCAATACATGGTTCTAGAACTTCATTTTCCACCACTTATTTAATGCACTTAGTAGAGCTTGTGAAGAGGATCAAGACCAACTTATTATACCATGAAAAAGAAGACGCCGATCTTAGCGACGACGACGACTATGGTAGCAATGATGTGGTGGACATTAATAATGCCTTAGATGCCTTCACTGCAGACACAAAAATTTTAGTCCACCAAAAAAGAGCAGTTTCTTCTTTTAAAAGTTTGTATGAAGATGTTTGTAATGAAGCAGAAGATCTTCAAGTATCGATTATTTTACTTCCGTTTCACAAGCATCAACGCATCGATGGAAAACTAGAAAGTGGAAAAGAAGGTATAAGGACTACGAATCAGAAGATTCTTAGACATGCTCCTTGTTCTGTAGGTGTTATTATAGAAAGAGGACTTACTAAGGCCTCTGGTTTCTCAGAACTAACTGCATCAGAGGATATGCAAAATGTTGCAACACTTTTCTTTGGAGGTCCGGATGATCGTGAAGCTATTGCTTGGAGTGTACGCATCTCCGAATGCCCTCGCATTAACTTGACAATCATTAGATTTTTATTGGCTCCTTCTTCTTCGCCGCAGGAAAATGAACAGATTGAAAGAGTAGTACAATTTGAGGAAAAAGAAATTTTAATGTCGTTGTCGGCGGAAGAGACTGTGAATGAGATTGATAATACATTCATGGTTGATTTCTATAACCGGTATGTGACTTCAGGTCAAATTGGATATGTGGAAAATTTTGTGAAGGATGGAACACAAACAGTTGAATCTTTGAAAGAGATTGGGGATATGTACTCATTGTTTATAGTAGGAAAGGGTGGTAGAGGAATTAATTGTAGTTCATTAACAATAGGTATGAGTGATTGGGAAGAGTGTCCAGAACTTGGAACAGTTGGTGATGTTTTAGCTTCTTCAGAATTTGATATTCATGGATCAGTTTTGGTCATTCAACAACATCGAGATGTTAAAAAAGGTCTAACACATGATTAGTTAGTCATGTACATTATTAACATTAGAATTTTTTTTATGTACTTAGTGTTATTTGAACATAGGGTGTATAGAGGAAATATTTTTTGTTCTTTAACATTTTTTTAAATAAAAATGAAATTCTAAACATGTTCTTAAACTATGCATATATGTTATTTTTTGTAGATGGTACCACATTTTACAATTTGAGTTCAAGATTCCATACTTCGTGAGGTAAAAAATTGCCTAATCTCCTTCAATCAATTTTCTCCCAAACCTTGTAACAACTTTCCTTAAAACTTGCATATAAAACTTTATCAACATTAAACCATATTCAATATAAGCCACCACATCAAGTCCTTATCACAGTCATGAAATTTTTGGATTTTCTCACATTATATCCCACAAACTACAGCCGAAAGAGAACTTTTCTTAATTAATTTTCTACTTTGAATCTAGTGTTTTTCAAAAACATGAAACAACAAAGAATTTCAATGCTTTATCTTAGTTTTATCTTCCAAAAGCACCATCAAACCTTGTTTTCCAACATCTAAATATACTATCAAGCTTGAAACATAAAATAAAGGTTACACTTTCACATTCAAAAATCAAAAGCTTAAATTGTCAAATCAAAACCTTAAACATTCAAACTCAAGACATAAATCGCTTTTCTTTGGAAACTTCGTTGAACACAATCAATCATAAACATTCCACTACTTTCGGAAAGATATAAACACATAAAAAAAAATCATTTTCCTTAAATGTCCATTCAACAACAACAATAACATTAATAATCAAAACATGTTCTTTTTTTTTTTATATAAAGGAAGTCAAACCCTCCTTTACGATCATCTACCCACAATTTTAACCATAAAAAAGGGAGGAATTTTTTTCAATCACACCAGCACAAAATAAACTAAGAGATTCTGAGTTCGCACCACCTTATGTGATTTTGGCCAAAGAGGGAAAATAGGGGATTGCCTTTGTTTTTATTTTTTTATTTTTATTATCTATTTTCAAAATAGAAAAATCCATCAATAATTTCATCAAGGCAATTAATACGAAAAATAACAGAGAAAAAAATCAACTGATTAGTTTGCGTGGGTTTTAAACCTTATGGTAGGGTCATGTAAACCTCTTCATTGAGGTCACCATGAATAAATACATTAGTTACGTCAATTTAGTGAATATGCCAAGCTATTGTGGATGCAATTACAAGTAAGAGACGTACAATAGTCTTCTATGCGACAGGTGAGAAAGTGTCAAGGTAGTAAATACCATGCTCAGAATAGAAGGAAGACATGAGGTATTCAACTCCATTATCAGACTGAATGGCTTTGACAAAGCAATTGAATTTTGTGGAAGCAAGTTTGAGAAAGTTCTTTATCAAGCTTTTTGTTTCAGATTTGGACTTTATAAGGAAAACCCAAGCATGCCTTAAGAAATAATGTACAACAGTAAAAAAAATACTTGTGTCCCTAGTTAGATTGGATAGATAAAGGACCCAAATATCCACGTGGATTAGTTCAAAAATAGTAGTTTTGTTTGGCATAATGAAAACAATCACATACTTTATCCAAAGAAGTAACAAAGGGAAATTTATTCATTATATGTTGTAAAACGTTGTTGGAAGGATAGCCCAATCTATGCTACCCAATATAAAAATTAGAAGATAACAATTTTGTTGCAAAAGAGTTACAAGTATTGGCTACAAAGGCTAAAATGTGATGGAAAGGTTGATCTAAAACATATAAGTGATGCTTAGTCCTAGCATGCCAAATAATCTTCAAGGAATGCTCGTCATGAATCACACATGAGGTTTTGTTAAAATTAATTTGCCATCTAAAGAGTTACAAAGCCTATAAGCAGATATCAAATTAAATTGGAAAATAGGCATGAATATAACATCATAAAGTATGAGATCAATGGAAAACATGATAGTGCCAGCATGCTTACTAATAGTACAAGATCCATCAAACAATTGAACAATTATAGGTGTAATGTTATGAAAAGAATGAAAAAGGTCAATAAAATGTAAAACATGATCAGTTGCACCAGTATCAAGTATCCAATCAATTGGGGTGAAAGAGATACCATGTGTATTCTTAACATTGTGATTAATAGAAGTGTTAATAAGGTGTACTTTTCTTGTACCTCATTTAATGAAAGAACCAAAGTCTTATTTCTGATTAAGTAAAGTCATGAGTTTGTTATGAGGTAGCAATGTCAATTACGAGAAATGGGATTTGAATTGTGATACATTTTAAAATTTTGATTTATGCGCGTAATTTAAATTAGCTCAAAGATCAATCTTGGTTGAAACAAAAATGTTCAGAATGCTCTGGATATGTTAGAAGTAAATAAAACAAATTAGTTCTAAGTGAAATGTGATTTTTTTTTGTTCAAATATTTAAAGATAAGGAATAGAAATATCACACACAAAAAGTATACTGGTTCACCCAACTCGGGTTAGTCTGATTCTCTCAACCGTGAGATTTTCACTATTTTTTTTTTTGTTCAATTAGTTAAAGATAAGGAATAGAAATATCACACACAAAAGGTATACTGGTTCACCCAACTCGAGTTAGTCTGATTCTCTCAACCGTGAGATTTTCACTATGTGCTTAAAATACAAAATGTTCTCCTTCATATCTTGACTCTTGATCACACCTTGATCAATTACAATCTTCACATTTTAACCTAGAAATGATGTTTACAGTCACCTTTCAAACTTGAAAGGGTTTTCACAATCACCTTTCAATCTATAAAGATTTTTTTTACAAATACACTTAATCTAATATAAAATATAGACTTAAGTTGAAAATGATGTTTTTGATAAATGTGTTTGGTATCTAATGATTCTCAACTCTTTGTTTGAGATAAATAAAGAAAAACCCAGTAAATGATGATTCAAAAATATAGTGAAAAGAGATGAAGTTTGCTTGAAGAGTTTTTGACTTTTTCTTACTTGAACAAGTGTTAGTAGATTTGAGAATTGAATTCTATGTTGAGACAAACTCTATATTTAAAGTTTTGATGAAAATAAACAAAGGTTAATTAAGAAAGTTAATTTTGATTCTAAAATGTTATGTTAATTTAACATGTGTTTTTGAATGAATTTAATTAAGAACAGAATCAAGCAAAGGAAATGTAACACCCCGTTTTTCAAAGCGAGGGTATATTTTTTTTTTTAAAAGTAATTAAAAACGAACAAGGAAATAAAACAGGATACTATCCCGGATAAATAATTGAGTCATTATAATTTACGCAGCGGAAAAGTTTCTCCAATTACAAATCCAAAACATTTCTACATAAACATCAAATGGTACATGGAACCCATTCAAAGATGATATCAAACTGATAATATTTGTATAAGTACAGTTTTCCAAAACTAAAATACTCCAAACCAAAAAGAAGGACCCCTAGTCCCTATACATCATCCTAATCTGATCATCCTACCAAAAACTATACACCCTGAGTAATCTCCACGCGCCCCGTGAGATCCTCCTAACACAACCGCAGTCAAGCATTCCCATCTCCATCCCTGTCCGTAGGGTACGAACCAGTAGGGCCGTCCTGACTCTCATCTGAGGGCAAAGCCCAGATTTCCACAATAGTGTAAAGGGTCACCAACCAGAAAATAACAGATAACACATAGCAATTAAGTTTTTGAATGCTCAAAACAACTTTTCAACTAAGCATGCACCTTAACAGGATTTTCAATATGCGAAAAGTTCATACAATACATTGCCAATGAAAATGAAGGTAAAATGCAGTTCTCGATCTCCTAATTAACACATAATAAAACAAGACATGGATAGATTCATGAGCAATTAATCATACAACTAAAACTGAGGATTTTCACTGAGCCAATCGATTGGGCAATCGATTGGGGTGAAGATTTTTAATGAAAACAGAATCCTGGGCTGAATTCAATCGATTGGTAAATCGATTGATTGGTTCCTGAGCCCCTGGTTTCGAGCCAATCGATTTCCTAATCGATTTGGTGAGGGATTCTTAATGAAAACAGAATCCTGGGCTGAATTCAATCGATTGGTAAATCGATTGATTGGTTCCTGAGCCCCTGACTTAAGGCCTAATCGATTGGGCAATCGATTTCTTAACTGATTCCTTTGAAAATTGTTTTCGAAATCGATTGGCTAATCGATTTTGTTCATTTGGCCAAGCCCCTGTCTTCCATCCAATCGATTGGGAAATCGATTTCCCTGATCAGTTTTCCAAAAATTCATGAATTAACCTAAGTCATTCCTAATCAAGTTCACAACTTAACACTTAGCAATTTCTACGCGATTACTACGACACACAAAGGTTCGATAACCATCATACTCACACACAATACACAACACATAGCACTTAACACCTTCATCTCAGTTATCACGATAAATCAAAATTCGAATCACTCAATCATAAACTCAAATCAAACATGACTCGCGTGCCAGGCACCCTAATGCAATGCGTATATGCCAAAATGCATGGACTCGGAATTCCAAACCAAAACCCTCCTCGAAGGGCCGTAAATCATAATTGTACCGCCTATCGCAGGCCAAAGTACCAATTACCGAGGTGCCACCTATCACGGGTCAGCACGATTTACTAAAATGCGTAAATCATAAACGTACCACCTATCACGGGTCAGTACAGTTTACCGAGGTGTCACCTATCACGGGTCAACACGATTTACTAAAAGAAAAAGCGGAAATCGTAAATGTACCACCTATCACGGGTCAGTACAGTTACCATGGTGTCACCTATCACGGGTCAACACGATTTACTAAAATATAAATCGCAAACGTACAACCTATCACGGGTCCGTACAGTTTACCAAGGTGCCACCTATCACGGGTCAGCACAATTCACCAAAAATATAAATCGTAAATGTACCACCTATCACGGGTCAGTACAGTTACCATGGTGTCACCTATCACGGGTCAACACGAATTACTAAATAGTAAATCGTAAACGTACAACCTATCACGGGTCAATACAGTTTACCAAGGTGTCACCTATCACGGGTCGACACAATTTACCAAATGAAATGCATGAGCATACACAGACTCCATTCACAACAATCGTTAAGCAAATGCAGATATTAAAAGATTCCCCATTTTTAATACCCATTTAACTTAAACGACTTTCAAACAACATTAATTAAATAAGTCATTAAGAGATTCCCCGTTCTTAATACCGATTTAACTTAATGATTTTCAAAACAAAACGTTAAGCAAACAGTCATATTAAGAGATTCCCCATTCTTAATATACTTTTGACTTAAACGATTTTCTCGCAAAACATGCAGTAAACGAGTCATTAAGAGATTCCCCATTCTTAATACTCATTTACCGAAACGATTTTCAAAAACGATAGTTAAGTAACCGAGACATTAAGAGATTCCCCATTCTCAACGCCCAGTTAACTTAAACATTTTCCTCAAATACACATTAAGTAAACCGAGGTATTAAAAGATTCCCCATTTTTAATACTCGTTTAACTCTAATGGTTTTCAAATTCCACAGAAACAAATTCAAACATACTTTCACATTCAAACCATAATTCACAACAACCACACCAATTAACAAACATCAAGTTTCATTTACCCATAATCATACACAATGACATTCAAATTCATTTACCACGAAACATTCATCACTATAAACAAAACCTAACTCTAAGGTTTTTACCCATAACGCACTAGTTTCGTTTTTCCCCAAATCGATACATTTAACCCTAACAAATTCCTTCCCACACAACCACAGATAAGTCCCTAATGCAAACTAGAAGTTTGGAAGGAGCCCTTACCTCAAAGTTAGCTTTATCGAGAGTTTCCGGTTCCGCGAGAAATTCCGGTAAAATCTCCGCTCGCAACGCCGCTTCCAAATTAGTGCACTAGCACCGTAGCACGGAGGTGAGCAACTTTCCCTTCTATCTCTTCGAGAAAAGAGGTTTGGATCTAGGAGAAACGGAGGGGTTTGTGTTTGGATCTCAAAACCGTTTTTCTTCGTTTTCGAATCAAAGAGGAAGAGTGGAGTTACGAAAACCTTGATCTAACCCTCACCCAACCTTGGGTCACTAGTTTTGAAGGAAAGGAAGCAACGAAAACGAAAAATGGAGGAGGATGGAAATTTGGTTTTTTCTTGCGTGACTGAGGAAGGAGATGGAAAATTCTATTTTCTCTCCTTTCAATTTCTTTCCTTTGTTTTTCCTTTCTTCCTTTTTCCTTCCTTCCTTTATATACTATTTTCTTTTCCTTTTCCTTCCTTCTAGTTTTCCTTTCTTTTTCCCTCCAAGCAAACATATATAAAAAATAAATATAACTTAACAAATATCTCAAAATCTAGATATTTATTAAATTACCGTTTCACCCGAAACGCCTTAAATTCTCCGTAAAGGATTTTCCGCAGTTAAATTCAATTTATTTATCGACGAGAAATTCTAATTGGCATCGAAATATCTTTTTGATTATAAAACTCCAAAATATTATTAACTTTGGCTTAAAAGCCTCCGAGCCAAAATCCAAAATATACCAAAAATACATAAAAGGGTACTTTAAAATTATGGGTCTTACATTACTCCCCCCCTAAAATTAGTTTCGTCCTCGAAACTATGCATCGATAAATAACTCTGGGTGTTGTTCCCTCATCTTGCTCTCCAGTTCCCAAGTCGCATCTCCAGTAATTGGGTTCCAGATCACCTTGACCAACGAAACATCCTTGGTCCTCAACCGCTTAATCTTCCTGTCATCAATTCTCACGGGTGGTACTTCGAACGACAGGTTATCCTTTAGCTGGATCGTGTCTGGTTCGATCACGTGAGATGGATCTGCGAGATATTTCCTCAACTGTGACACATGAAACACGTCATGAATATTGGACAGTATCGGAGGTAATGCAATCCGATAAGCAACCGGCCCAATTCGTGCAGAAATCTGATATGGTCCAATGAATTTCGGAGTCAACTTCTTCGATTTCAAGGCTCTACCTACTCCAGTAGTAGGTGTGACTCTCAGAAATACATGGTCACCCTGTTCGAATTCCAAAAGTCTGCGACGCTTGTCCGCGTAACTCTTCTGGCGATCTTGTGAAGTCTTCATTTTCTCCTTGATCTTCCTTACTTTAGCTGTGGTCTGTTGCACCATCTCTGGTCCGACAATCATATTCTCACCGTCTTTATACCAACACAAGGGCGTTTGACACTTGCGCCCATATAAAGCCTCATATGGTGCCATTCCAATGCTCGCGTGGAAACTATTGTTGTAAGTGAACTCAATCAACGGAAGTACATCATCCCAACTTCCTCTATCATCTAAAACACATGCTCTCAACAGATCTTCCAAGGACTGATTTGTCCTTTCAGTCTGTCCGTCCGTTTGTGGATGGTAAGCTGAACTCAATCGTAGCTTCGTTCCCAACGCTTCGTGCAATGCTCCCCAAAAATGCGATGTGAACTTCGGATCACGGTCTGATACAATGCTCGATGGTACCCCGTGTAACCTCACAATTTCAGCAATGTAGATCTCCGTTAGCTGATCTACCTTATAGGTGGTCCTTACCGGCAAAAAGTGAGCAGATTTAGTTAGTCGATCCACTATCACCCATATGGAATCATTCTTTCTCCTTGTCTTTGGTAATCCGGTTATAAAATCCATGGAAATGCTGTCCCACTTCCATTCAGGTATATCTAAAGGTTGCAACATTCCAGCAGGTCGCTGATGTTCCACCTTCGCTTTCTGACAAGTTAGACAAGTGGATACATATTCCGCCACATGTTTCTTCATTCCTGGCCACCAATAATTCTGCCTCAAATCCTGATACATCTTTGTTGCCCCAGGATGAATACTCAGCTTACTCTTATGCGCCTCTTCTAGAATCGTTTTCCGCATATCTGTAATGGCTGGTACACAAATCCTACCATTACACCGCAAAACATTATCTGCCCCAATCTTGAACTCAGTCGTCTTCCCTTGTACTATTAGATTCCTCTTCTCTTGAATTAAGACGTCATCCTGAGAATTCGCAATGTCTTCAAGTAATCCACTCGAGATCTTAATCATTCCGAATTTCAAAATTCCCGGTCCGAACTCTACGTTCAAGTGTAGGTCTCTAAAAGC
>NC_021165.2:45852739-45855536 GCF_000331145.2 Cicer arietinum
CACAACTTAACACTTAGCAATTCCTACGCGATTACTACGACACACGAAGGTTCGATAACCATCATACTCACACACAATACACAACACATAGCACTTAACACCTTCATCTCAGTTATCACGATAAATCAAAATTCGAATCACTCAATCATAAACTCAAATCAAACATGACTCGCGTGCCAGGCACCCTAATGCAATGCGTATATGCCAAAATGCATGGACTCGGAATTCCAAACCAAAACCCTCCTCGAAGGGCCGTAAATCATAATTGTACCGCCTATCGCAGGCCAAAGTACCAATTACCGAGGTGCCACCTATCACGGGTCAGCACGATTTACTAAAATGCGTAAATCATAAACGTACCACCTATCACGGGTCAGTACAGTTACCATGGTGTCACCTATCACGGGTCAACTCGATTTTCTAAATAGTAACTCGTAAACGTACCACCTATCACGGGTCAGTACAGTTTACCGAGGTGTCACCTATCACGGGTCAACACGATTTACTAAAAGAAAAAGCGGGAATCGTAAACGTACCGCCTATCACAGACCAGTACTGTTTACCTAGGTGCCACCTATCACGGGTCAGCACAATTCACCAAAAATGTAAATCGTAAATGTACCACCTATCACGGGTCAGTACAGTTACCATGGTGTCACCTATCACGGGTCAACACGATTTACTAAAAGAAAAAGCGGGAATCGTAAACGTACCGCCTATCACAGACCAGTACTGTTTACCTAGGTGCCACCTATCACGGGTCAGCACAATTCACCAAAAATGTAAATCGTAAATGTACCACCTATCACGGGTCAGTACAGTTACCATGGTGTCACCTATCACGGGTCAACACGATTTACTAAAATGTAAATCGCAAACGTACAACCTATCACGGGTCCGTACAGTTTACCAAGGTGTCACCTATCACGGGTCGACACAATTTACCAAATGAAATGCATGAGCATACACAGACTCCATTCACAACAATCGTTAAGCAAATGCAGATATTAAAAGATTCCCCATTTTTAATACCCATTTAACTTAAACGACTTTCAAACAACATTAATTAAATAAGTCATTAAGAGATTCCCCGTTCTTAATACCGATTTAACTTAATGATTTTCAAAACAAAACGTTAAGCAAACAGTCATATTAAGAGATTCCCCATTCTTAATACTCATTTACCGAAACGATTTTCAAAAACGATAGTTAAGTAACCGAGACATTAAGAGATTCCCCATTCTCAACGCCCAGTTAACTTAAGCATTTTCCTCAAATACACATTAAGCAAACCGAGGTATTAAAAGATTCCCCATTTTTAATACTCGTTTAACTCTAATGGTTTTCAAATTCCACAGAAACAAATTCAAACATACTTTCACATTCAAACCATAATTCACAACAACCACACCAATTAACAAACATCAAGTACGAACACACCAAATACAACGAACACAAATCACGCAACATAACACCCAGATACATCAAATTTCATTTACCACGAAACATTCATCACTATAAACAAAACCTAACTCTAAGGTTTTTACCCATAACGCACTAGTTTCGTTTTTCCCCAAATCGATACATTTAACCCTAACAAATTCCTTCCCACACAACTACAGATAAGTCCCTAATGCAAGCTAGAAGTTTGGAAGGAGCCCTTACCTCCACGTTAGCTTTATCGAGAGTTTCCGGTTCCGCGAGAAATTCCGGTAAAATCTCCGCTCGCGACGCCGCTTCCAAATTAGTGCACTATCACCGTAGCACGGAGGTGAGCAACTTTCCCTTCTGTCTCTTCGAGAAAAGAGGTTTGGATCTAGGAGAAACGGAGGGGTTTGTGTTTGGATCTCAAAAACCGTATTTCTTCGTTTTCGAATCAAAGAGGAAGAGTGGAGTTACGAAAACCTTGATCTAACTCACACCTAACCTTGGGTCACTAGCTTTGAAGAAAAGGAAGCAACGAAAACGAAAAATGGAGAAATGATGGATTTTTGGTTTTATGCACGCGTGACTGAGGAAGGAGATGGAAAATTCGGGTTTTCCTTCCTTTCTATTTCTTTCCTTTGTTTTTCCTTTCTTCCTTTTTCCTTCCTTCCTTTATATACTATTTTCTTTTCCTTTTCCTTCCTTCTAGTTTTCCTTTCTTTTTCCCTCCAAGCAAACATATATATATAAAATAAATATAACTTAACAAATATCACAAAATCTAGATATTTATTAAATTACCTTTTCACCCGAAACGCCTTAAATTAACCATGAAGTATTTACCGCAGTTAAATTCAATTTATTTATCGACGAGAAATTCTAATTGGCATCGAAATATCTTTTTGATTATAAAACTCCGAAATTCTAATAGGCATCGAAATATCTTTTTGATTATAAAACTCCAAAATATTATTAACTTTGGCTTAAAAGCCTCCCAGCCAAAATCCAAAATATACCAAAAATACATAAAAGGTACTTTAAAATTATGGGTCTTACAGGAAAGAAAACAGCAACAAGAACATTAAAAAAGATAAAGATCTCTAGTTTCAAAAAAGTTCATCACAACATATTGGTCAAATCTTTTCTATCCCTGTGACAAAGAGTCTGCTCTGGAAATCATTCATATCTAATCTGTAAATGGCAAGAAACAAGTAGAAATCATCCAGACTCAAAAAGGTTATATGATCACAAAGATCAAAGGACTCAAAGACAGACAAAAATCATGACGGTCTGCATACTCCAAAATTCAAATGTCAAGAAAGTTTGATCAATCTGGGCATATGACAAGACAATAACAAAGGAAATCCAAAAC
>NC_021165.2:45855636-45862648 GCF_000331145.2 Cicer arietinum
ATTCTCTCTGTTTCAGTCTGCAATTCGTTTCTAATCTTCTCCAACCTTCTCTAGTTACACTCAAGACTCAGGGCAGATAATGTACCATCCAAGATCAATGAAGAAACGTCAAATAAAGGACAAAAATGCTTTTAATGCTAAACCATTAAAAGTCAAAAAGTTATTTCAAAGAAGGATTATTTTTATTCTAAAATAATGTTTCAGTCAAAAAGCAAAGTCTCTCCAACAGCTCTTGTACCTTCATTCAAGTACATCTACAACCTATAAATAGAAGGCCATTATCCCGAGTCTTAGCAAGAAATTCAAGTGCTAAGTAATCAACAATATACAATCACACTTAAGCTTGAAATTCTACAAAACAGAGGCAACATCATTTTCTGCAATTCGCGAAACAGCCATTGCTGCACATTCACATATCAGCTGCGAAATTGTCTTTAGATACTATGTAAAGAATCTATTCTCAAACAAGAGTTGAGTAATATCAGATTCTGTCAAATTCAATCATTTGTAAAAACTCAAACTATAAGAGTTTCTTTATAGTTTGTTTAAGATTGCTTCCTATCAAGGTTAGATAGGTGTTGTAATTGCTTTCTGGGTGGAAAGTAATTAAGGTGGAAATAGATCAAGGTTGATCTATTCTAGGTGTTGTAAGATTAAGAAGGCTCTTCGTTTTAAACACTTAGTGGAAAATCTCACAGTGTGAGGACTGGACGTAACCCACGTTGGGTGAACCAGGATAAATCTTTGTGTGGTATTCTCTTTCCTATCTCTTTCTTTATTATAATGCATTGATCAATTTAGATAAAATAGAAACTGATTTTCTGCTAATCTAAGAATGTTCTCTGTTTTATAACATAAACCAAGAACGTTCTCCGTTTTCTGTTTTCATAACCAAGATCATTCTTGAGTTATTTTCTTAAGTTTTAACAGGAATTTGTAAAAGGCACATTTACAATTCAAACCCCTATTTCTTGTAAATCGATATTTTTTACTTCAATTGGCATCAGAGCTCGGTCTCTAAAAAGTTCAAAAACACCTAACAAGTGTTAGAGAAAAGATCTAGAAGAATGTCGAAAGCAAAATACATTGTTGAAGGAGGATCCTCAAACCGACCTCCATTCTTTGATGGATCAGACTATTACTTCTGGAAAAACAAAATGCAGTTGTTCTTAAAATCTCAAGACACAGGAATGTGGCGCATCATTACAGATGGAGATTTCACACCAAGGGTTGATCAAGATGATTCGAATTCTGCCTTAAAAAAGGAAGCAGATTGGACAGCAGAAGATAAAGCTAAGGTACTTCTAAATTCTAAAGCTCAATTATTCTTATCATGTGCTTTAAGTAGGGAAGAAAGTGAAAGGGTAGATGAATGCGCAACTGCAAAATAAGTTTGGGATACATTACAAACTCATCATGAAGGAACAAGCCATGTCAAAGAAACAAGGATAGACATTGGTATAAGGAAATTCGAATTGTTCGAAATGCAAGAAGGAGAAACTATTGATGAAATGTACTTAAGATTCACCACAATAGTAAATGAAATGCGTTCTCTTGGCAAAGCTTATACTGTGCGAGAAAGAGTAAGAAAAATCATGAGGTGCCTTCCAATCATTTGGAGACCAATGGTGACAGCTATAAGCCAAGCCAAAAACCTTGAATCACTGCCTCTGGAAGAACTAATTGGAACTCTAAGAGCTCATGAGGTAGTGTTGCAAGAAGACAAACCAGTCAAGAAAGGAAAGGCAATAGCACTGAAAGTTTCTCAAGAAGAATCAGAAGTACCAGTTGAAGAAGAATCAGAAGAAAATGAACAAGGAGATGCTGATGAAATTGCGCTTCTCACTAGAAGAATACAAAGAATGATGAGAAGAAGAGATCAAATCAAAAAGGGATTTCAAAACAAAAATCCTAAAACAGAGATTGACAAGAGTCAAGTCACATGTTTTGGATGCAACAAATTGGGACATTACAAAGCAGAATGTCCATCAAACAAAAATCCACCAAAACGATTTCCCTTCAAAAAGAAATCAATGATGGCAACATGGGATGATTCAGAGGAATCAGAAACTGAGGAAGAAGAAGAAGAAGCCAACATATGCTTGATGGCAAAAACAGAGGAAGATAAGGTAATAAATTCTGAACCGTGTCATTTATGTCAACAAATGGGAAATGAATTTGATAACTTGTTAAATGACTCAAATCTTCTTATTCAAAAATGTAGTTCTCTGAAAGAACAGTTTTATAAAGAGAAAGAAGAGAAAGAAAGAAGTCAGGATGAAAATAATTTGTTAAAAAAAATGATTCAAGAATTGAAAGAAACAAAATTTTTTGAAAGTGAAGAATGTCAAGAACGTTCTGTACTACAAACGGAGAACGTTCAACTTAAAAATGAAAATGAACTTCTCAAAACAGATTTACTAAACTTCATTAAAGCCATTGAAACTTTTCACTACATCATGGGATCTCAAATAGGAATTTTTGATAAAGCTGGTCTTGGTTTCAATCAAACTCAAAAAACCAAACTTTATGAAAACTTCTTTGTCCCAGAAAGAAAGGAAGAAAAATGCAAGACTAGATGCTCATATTGTAAAAAACTTGGACATCTGGAATTTGCTTGCTACTTTAGAAAAAGGGACGAAAAAATTGAAAGAAAGAAGTTTTTTAAACAGGAGAATCATCCTGTCAAAACTGTGTCTAAGAAACAGCAAAACGGAGAACGTTCTCCAGTTTGGCTCCCAAACGGAGAAAGTTCAAAATTACAAGTTGAACGTTTCAAAAACTCTTTAAACCAAAGTTCAAATCCTCTAAATCCTATGTTGTTAAACCCATTTCAAAATCAACAACTAACAACACAGCTGTTTCTAAAACGAGAATGATATACCACTTAAAAACTAACTCTCAAGGACCCAAAACAAAGTGGGTACCTAAGACTGAAATGATATCACCTGCAGGTTGGTTTTCAAAATACAAAGAGAAAGCCTTGGTTCTTGGACAGTGGTTGTTCAAGGCACATGACAGGAGATAGAAATTGTTTCATAACCTTCAGCAAGAAGGATGGTGGTTCGGTCACATTTGGAAATGATGATCAAGCTCAAATTAAGGGAAATGGAACAATTGGTAAGACAAACTCTGCTCAAATAAATGATGTCCAATACGTGGAAGGATTAAAACACAATTTATTAAGCATAAGTCAGTTATGCGACAATGGATGCGAAGTCGTTTTCAAGCCAAAGGTATGTGAAATCAAGAAAGCTAAAACTGGAAAAATTTTGTTTTCTGGAAAGCGAAAGAAAAATTTATATGTTTTATATCTTGAAGAATTACCTGATGAATCATGCTTTAATCAATAAAGATAAATGGATCTGGCATAAAAGGGCTGGACATATCAGCATGAAAACGATTTCAAAAATCTCCAAACTTGATCTTGTTAGAGGTTAGCTTTCATACAAAATATTTTGTAACAACAAAAAGAACTCTTGAACTACTTCACATAGATTTATTCGGGCCTGTCAAAACAACAAGTCTAGGAGGAATGAAATATGGTTTTGTTATTGTTGATGATTTCTCAAGATTTACATGGGTTCTGTTTTTAAAACAAAAAGATGATGTATTTGAATCATTCAAAACATTTTGTAAAACGGTGCAGAACAAAAAGGACTCCAGCATCATCTGTGTAAGAAGTGATCATGGAGGAGAATTCATAAATGCCTCATTCAAAAACCTTTTTGATGAACTTGGTATATCTCACAATCTTTCATGTGCAAGAACTCCACAACAAAATGGAGTTGTTGAAAGAAAAAATAGAACACTACAAGAAATGGCAAGAACTATTTTAGAAGAATCAAATGTTGAAAGGTATTTTTGGGCAGAAGCCATAAACACTTCTTGCTATATCTTGAACCGTGTATCTATCAGAAAAATCATCAACAAAACTCCATACGAAATCTGGAAAAACAGAAAACCAAACATTTCTTACTTTCATATTTTTGGTTGTTACTGTTACATTCTAAACAACAAAGATCTTATTGGAAAATTTGATGCAAAATCCGATAAAGCGATCTTTCTTGGATACTCAACCGAATCTAAAGGTTATAGAGTGTTCAATTTAAGAACTAATGTTGTTGAAATTAGTATGCATATATTGTTTGATGAGTTTGATGATCTAGATATAAGTAAAAAGGATGAGGAAGAAGAAACTCAAAATGAAACGCAGCAGGAAACAAGTCTGCAGAAAACAGAGATTGATAAACAATCTCCGTTTCATTCTCCACCAAAAAGCTGGAAAACCATTGGAGATCATCCTCAAACTCAGATCATTGGAGACACAGCTGATGGAATCCGAACCAGAAGATCATCAAGAATGATGACGACAGCATGGCAATGATATCTCAGATTGAACCAAAGTCAATCAAAGATGCTATCACTGATCAATCTTGGATTAACGCCATGAAGGAAGAACTTCTACAGTTTGAGAAAAATGAAGTTTGGACTCTAGTACCAGATCCTTTAGATCAAACTGTTATTGGCACTCGATGGGTATTCAGAAACAAGCTTGATGAAGAAGGTAAGGTCGTGAGAAACAAAGCAAGATTAGTAGCTCAAGGCTACAATCAACAAGAAGGACAAGTTTTGTGGATTAAGAACCAACTTCAAGATTACTCTGTAAGCTATTCCAGTATTCCAATTTATTGTGATAATACAAGTGCTATAAATTTGTCCAAAAATCCAATTCAGCATTCTAGATCAAAACATATTGAAATAAAACATCATTTTATTCGTGATCATGTCAATAAGAAAGATGTTGAATTAATCTTTGTTGATACTCAAAATCAACTTGCTAACATTTTTACAAAGCCTCTCGTGGAGGATAGTTTTAATTCAATCAAAGAAAAATTGAGAATCATGAAAAATCCAGAAAATTCTGGTTAAAATCTGCTTCTGCAGAAAACGGAGATCGTTTATCAGTCTTCGTTTCGCGATTCATCATTCTCCGTTCTGAAAAAGCAACAGTCTGCTTTTCCCTCTCAAAAATCAAAAAAGGCAAATCTTGGCATTTATTACACGTGCCCTTGTGTCTGAAGCTAGAGTGCTGACACATACACTCCCCAATCCCCCAAAATGCTTTTCCTATTTCCCTAGGTACAAACTGTTACTATTGGGCAGCATACTCATCATTACTCCACCTTTTTCTCTCCATCTTCTCAAGTCAGAAAACTGTTTTTCTTCTCACCTTCTTTTCCCCAAAAGCTGGACTAATCTTTCTCTCTCTCTCTAAACCACTTCCACTGTTCATCTTCTTCATCATCTTCTTCTCAAAAAATCGACCATGGCTCGAACCAAACAGTCTGCACGAAAAAATGCCTCTCCCTGTACACCACCCTCTTCATCTTCCTCATACCAATCCATAGAACGTTCTCCCTCTCCACCACCTCGCCCATCACCACCACACACATCTTCTGCCTCTCCCTCTTCTCACACTAGTCAAGAAGTTCTAAACCTCATTCCTCTGTCTACCTTTCTTCCACCACTATACACTCGTCCTACACCAAACTTCGCTCAAGTGCCTCCCCATCTACGCACTAGAATCACTCCTCCACGCCGCTCCATGCGTGTCCAATCTGGAATTGGTACGTCGAAATCCATGAACCCTAAACCACATTATTTCATCATTTCAGACTCTGAGAGTGATGACTCTTCTGATTCGTGCCCCCCAGTAGCAAAATCACCAACACAAATTGAACCACAAAGAAACACGACGCCCACAACACCAACACCACCACCACAAAATCCATCAACATCTACTAAACCTTCGGCACCCTCAAAATCTGCCTTCTCTTCTGAACCATCGCACTCAACTCCTCCCCATAAAAAATGAAGATCGATAAATGACATCGTTTCCCCTTCCACAAACCAAAAAGAACCACTCTCTCAATCAAAACCACCAACTAAACACATGAGAACCAAAAACACAATAACTATTGCTCAATTCTTGCTCGAAAAAATCTCCCAAATCCTCAGAGAAAGAAAATGCTTGCCTCCAAACAAAACCTAAAAACAAGTCAGAAATCCACCTCCTCCAGAACGTTCTCCAGAACATATCCCATCACCTTCCACTCTTTTTGCTCAAACATCCGGCACAGTCTCTTCAGCTATTCCCTCTTATACACTTCACTCCCCCATCCACGACTTCAGTATTTTCTTGTCTAATCCACTTTTATCTACCATGTCTCCACTATTTGTTTCACCTCTGAAAATCAGCTCATCCATTTTTGGCATAAGTTAGTTTTTGAACTTTCCCGCTACTGCTGGCCCATCTATCACATATGTTGGCCCCCTACCATCTGTTTCATCTTCTTTTGCCTCTATTCCATCCTTATCTACCATGCATATTCCTTCCAACACAGTTGTTGCTACCACTTCTCAACCCTCCGCTCACCTTCCCTCTACTTCCACCTTAGCTGCACCCTCCAACTCTGACATTATGGCTGCTCTCCAGATCATCATGGAAAGAGAAGTTCAGCATGATCAAGAGACTGCTTTACTCAGAACTTGGATGGTTGATCACCTTGCTCCCAATCTGGGAATTCCACCTCCGCCTCCTCATCTGGTGCCACCTCTTTCTCAGATCCCTCATCCTGGCAAATCCTCCTCCTCAGAAGGATCTTCTCCCTCACTAGCTTCTTAGTTCTTTCACTTTTATCTTTTTGTATGACAAAGGGGGAGAATTAAGTTAGATTTAGATTTATTTTGTCAAAGTTTTCATTATGTAATTCTGCCACTATTGATGTATCTCTGCCAAAATTAATGTATTTTTGCTACCTTTAATGAAACACTTTTTGATTACATACAAATATTTTAATTAACAAATGCACAAATTGAGGGGGAGCTGTTACAGCTCTTTATATTAGAATCAGAATTAAAATCTAAATTAACATGTTTGTCATCATCAAAAAGGGGGAGATTGTTGAGACAAACTCTATATTTAAAGTTTTGATGAAAATAAACAAAG
>NC_021165.2:45863071-45885534 GCF_000331145.2 Cicer arietinum
AAGGAACAAGTAGGAATCATCCAGACTCAAAAAGGTTATTTGATCACAAAGATCAAAGGACTCAAAGACAGACAAAAATCATGACGGTCTGCATACTCCAAAATTCAAATGTCAAGAAAGTTTGATCAATCTGGGCATATGACAAGACAATAACAAAGGAAATCCAGAACGTTTAAAACGGGAACTCCAGAATGATTGTTGAAGTTAAAGAAAGTTCAAACTGATAAACCAAGAACGTTAATCATTCTCCGTTTTTCTGTGCACATCATCTCTGTTTCTCTCTGTTTTGATCTGCAATTCTTCTCCAACCTTCTCTAGCTACACTCAAGACTCAAGACAGATAATGTACCATCCAAGATCAATGAAGAAACGTCAAAGAAAGGACAGAAATGCTTTAAATGCTAAACCATTAAAAGTCAAAAAGCTATTTCAAAGAAGGATTATTTTTATTCTAAAAATAATGTTTCAGTCAAAAAAGCAAAGTCTCTCCAACAGCTCTTGTACCTTCATTCATGTACATCTACAACCTATAAATAGAAGGCCATTATCCCGAGTCTTAGCAAGAAATTCAAGTGCTAAGTAATCAACAATATACAATCACACTTAAGCTTGAAATTCTGCAAAACAGAGGCAACATCATTTTCTGCAATTCGCGAAACAGCCACTACTGCACATTCACATATCAGCTGCGAAATTGTCTTTAGATACTCTGTAAAGAATCTATTCTCAAACAAGAGTTGAGTAATATCAGATTCTGTCAAATTCAATCATTTGTAAAAACTCAAACTATAAGAGTTTCTTTATAGTTTATTTAAGATTGCTTCCTATCAAGGTTAGATAGGTGTTGTAATTGCTTTCTGGGTGGAAAGTAATTAAGGTGGAAATAGATCAAGGTTGATCTATTCTAGGTGTTGTAAGATTAAGAAGGCTCTTCGTTTTAAACACTTAGTGGAAAATCTCACAGTGTGAGGACTGGACGTAACCCACGTTGGGTGAACCAGGATAAACCTTTGTGTGATATTCTTTTTCCTATCTCTTTCTTTATTATACTGCATTGATCAATTAAGATAAAATAGAAACTGATTTTCTGCTAATCTAAGAACGTTCTCTGTTTTATAACATAAACCAAGAACGTTCTCCGTTTTCTATTTTCATAACCAAGATCATTCTTGAGTTATTTTCTTAAGTTTTAACAGGAGTTTTTAAAAGGCACATTTACAATTCAAACCCCCTTTCTTGTAAATCGATATTTTTACTTCATTCTAGTCTTAAACTTCCTATTGACCTTAAATTTATAGATGATAAGAGGCTTTGAATATTCAATTTAAACTAAATACAGTCATTGGACACATCAACCAAGTGTCACATATGTTTTAAAACAATTAAACACATGTTTATATTGATGTCCAGAACATTCGTGATAAACCCAAAATTTTCTTGCTTTTGGGTCTAATGGAAAACGTGAATGAGTGAATGAATGAGCTATGAAATGTCATTCTTTTAGCTCAGAAGCATGCAGAGCTATCTGCAAAAGGATGCAACAACAATGTACTCATGTTCTTGCTCATAACTCATCAATCTAGACGTTGTTTTACTCATTTAGGTCTTCAGCTCGAGTTCTGGGTTTGACCACTGATTTGATCAGTCTTGATACTCTTTAACTTGTGATTTGGAATGTGAAAAACGATACGTCTTGACTTTGTCTTCAATTGGGAATAACCAAAACGTTCTTCTGATAAATCTGTCATGAATCTGAATATCATTCTGTAAAATATTCTGCATGTTTATTTTTGCAAGTAGGCCTTTAAATCTTGACTTTTCATTTATTATTAAATGTTGGAAAGTCCATGTGAGAAATGCCAACTAATTTACTGCATGTTGCCCTTCCAAAAAGATCCTTATTGTCAATTAATCTTTAATAGAACAACAAGAACATTCTTGTGAATGTTCTTCTATTATTCTTTAAACAAATGACTTTATAAATGAATCAATCACTACAAGAAAAAATATAGTTTGCGGCGGTTAAAAAAGGGATTTGCGGCGGTTGTAACCACCGCAATTTGATTTTTGCGACACTTCTCCAACCGTCGTGAGGCTGTTTTGCGACGGTTAGAAAAACCGTCGTTCCAACTGCCGCAAATGTTTGCGACAGTTCTAACCGCCGCTAATAGGATTTTTAAATGCAACAATTTTTTGTTCCTATATGGTATGGCGACGGTTACAAACCGCCCCTATGCACTTTTGGCAACGGTTTAAACCGTCACAAACTTAATTTTAATTTTTTTTTAATTTTTTTTTCATTAATTTAATTAAAATGAAAAATATTCTTAAATCTCATTCATATAACTAAAATACACAAATATAAAATTATAAAAAAATTTATTCATATAATATATTCAAAAGTTACCACCATACATTGAATTTAATTAAGACTATAAATTTAAATATTCAACAACCAAAACATTAATAGTGACTGAAAATGCAAAACAACATCAAACTTAGTTCATAAATCATCTAGATAGTTCCTGATGATGTTGTTCCAAGATTAGCCGGCAACAAGACTCAGAAGAACGTCTTCCATCTCTTGGCGATCCTATGCATGTGTTTCCTGGAAAAACATATAAGTATATAGATTAAATTCAACCTCACTTTTTCACACATAATTAAACTATAATATTAACATCAAACTAATTAAACTTAAACAAGATCAAACGCTCAAAAATCAAAACATGCAAATATCAAACTAATTTCCCAATTTGATAGTGATAATAAACAACTCAAATAGAATATTAAAACATGATCTATGATTTAATTACAACAATATAAATAAAACAAAATACTTCAAACTAATGGACATTATTATGATTACGTAGTGTCTAACAATACTCGAATTCAAGAACAACAAATTAAAACAACATAAGGTTGTATTACTGTTATTTATAAATTTTTCCGGCTGCAACATATACTAGGGTTGTATTATCGAAACCCATGCCTCTAAGCATCATTCCTACCTGCATCATCAAATAAAATGAGTTGTAAAATCATAGTTATGTTTTTCTTACTTCAAAAGATTGTATTATCCTTCTAACTTTCTACTTTGATTTAGCCGATTTTCCATAACTCTATCATTTGAATTTATGATTGTTATACATCACCGTAACCCTATCCTTAGTGTGTTACCCTTGTGTGTTTGGATCTTTAGTAACTCAAATTAGCAAGGAATGAAAAATATGGAAACAAATTCTCATTCAAATAGTTTCAAAAATCATGACTACTGCCCTAGCTTCAGGTACCATAAGCTTGTTTGAAAAGAAAAACATAATATTTAATTCAGATCCTATCTGCAAATATGAAGGACAGAAGAAACCCAAGAAATGAAGGAAATAATTTTAACTGCATACCTCCAATGGAGTCAAAGGACATCTTCCACCCACTCGGTTTGCACCAGGCTTTATTATCATATTATGCTTTCTTCAGAATTTACCTCGCCAACTCCTTTCACGAGCAATATCCATTTAATGTGTCTCCTCTGCCGCACTGTCACACTCACAACATGAAAATGCAACCATATCCTTCACACACAAAAAAGCTATTATTATAGTAGTAAGATATAATTGATGCTGAGCTAACCAAACACACAAGGAACTGAAGCAAAAATCAAAAAATAGCATATTCGTAAATCATATATCAGACTTGTAGTCTAATCCTATCAAGTATACAAATACTTAGGTTAAAAATAAAATAACTTAGTTAGATATAAGGCAAAATCATTAGATTATTAGAACTAAGCAAAATTATTGAAATAACATATTTTTCATATAGAACAAATGCAAGCAGCAAAATAAATTCACAAAATGTACCACTAATTTAGGTACCGCAAATTCAAATGCCTTGAGATCATGTGAGGCACGAAATGATGAGGAATATAGACAGAACTATGAGCAACATGGAATCATCTCCTGAGGGGTTCAACATGATGAGGCGCATGTATGAAAATTTTCAGGAACCATTTTTAAATGCCACCAACCACAATGGCTTATTGGCTGGTAATGCAGGAAATGACAGCCCCAGAATTTCAAGGTGTCCAAACAAGGAGTCAATCAACCAATCCCTCAACTACTAATTCTGAAGCAACTTCCCATGTACCCAATATTAACCTGCTTCCTAATCCTAGGTCATCTGCTGGAAGTAAGTACTCATACTGTCATTATCTCATAAAAAATCAAGCAACTAAATGCCTCTGTCCCCTTTTGTCACGTGTTGTTTCAATTTATTTGTTATATTCTAAAACTAATTGTTGTTGTTTTAGGGTTATTTAAAAACAAGTCAGTTGCCAAAGATGTGTTGTGTTGCGCCGCCGCTAAAGATAGGGAAAACAACGTCCTGCGACTCGTGATAATTGCATTTTTCTTCTTCATTTTAGGGCATGCATAAATCAAAAATAATATTCAGGACTGAAGTGAAACACATTTAAGTTCAATAAAAAATACATCTTAATTAAAAAAAGACACACTCAACACCACAGCCAAAACAACAACAGTAATAATATCATCATCCAAAAAAATTCAAACAAAATAGCAAACATTTTTTAATACAAAATGCTTGCAAAACTTTAAAACAAAACTTCAATTTCACTATATGATATCACACACTTGAATTCCAATTTTAATATCAAACTTGATCAAGTTTTAGGGTTACTAACAAACCATATATTGTTATGTCGTTGCTTTGCACCGTCGCCAGAGACAGAGGGAGGAAGCAGCACCGACGCTGGAGACAGAGACGAGAAGCAACGCCAGCGCCGAAAACATAGGCGAGTAGCAGCGTCATCGCCGGAGACAGGGGTGGGAAGCAGCGTCGTCGGAGACAAAGATGGGAAGCACCATCGTCGCTAGATTAGGGTTTGTTTTCATTTTTCTTCTTTCAAATTTTGAGAGATTGATAAATCGAGATATTTGAGGGAGATTGAGAGTTGAGATTTTTTTTTTTCAGATATGATTTCATTTCCCAAATTACAAGTGATTTCGTTTTTCTACTTTGAGAGATTTGAGGTGTAAGTGAGATTTGGGGGTTTTGAGAGATTTTAGGGTTTTGTAGAAGGCGGGACTAGGAAATGACGAGAACCCACGATTGTATGATAAGAACGCATAACTGATTTTGTTTTCTTTGAAGGGTGGCAACGGTTGTCAAAAATCATAGCATGAAGTGCCGTAGTGTTGGAGCGGAGGCGGTTCTTCTCTAACCGTCGCAAGCCAAGTGCTGCAATTCTAAAAATTTCTCGTCCATAAAACTCAAGTGCAATTATTAGTAGATCACTGTCCATAAAACTTAATAACTTATTTCTTAAGATTTGTTGTTATTAAATCATATATCAAAAATGTTTTTACATCAACATGTTATACATGCTAGGAGTGATGGTATAACCTAATTTTTCAACATCAATGTATGTTGTTATGTGTAGGATTCATGTCATCATAATCAAGTTATGTAGTGGATTCCAAATTGTTGATGGAGGATTCTTTTTTGCAAAATTTTAAACCAGGGTTGAAAATTGTGTTTAAAGTAGCAAGTATCTACTGTGTGATCTTTTTTTTCCAAAGAAGCCACACTCCTTGAGATTTCCAATGTTGTTGTAATTATAAGAGAGACCTCTCCCACAACCTCGACCTTGAATCCTCTAGTTGATCCTTGATTGTTGTTGGTCATAAGAATTTTGGGTGTGTCACTGCCAATACCGCTAGTGATTTGTCGATCTTGTTAAAGACCAAGAGAATAAGCTTTGTTAATTGGGGGTAAAGGTTTTTGTATGAGGATCTGAGTACAAACAGCGTTGAATTGATCCCAAAGACCCTTCAAGAAACAAATCACATATTCTCGTTCTCTTTGTTTATTGATTTCATCAATTTTGCCGCATGTGTAATGAGGAAACGGAAACAATGTTTCAAGATCTTCCCAAAGAATCTTCAATTGATTGTAGTACGCATTAACGGTATTTTCTCCTTGTAGTACGCATCAACAATCCATGAAAGAACAATGTCATTGAAGTAGGTCCAAGCTTCGTATAAAGAATCGTCCTCCGTGGGTTGAGAAATTATGCCATAAATAAACTTCAATTTTTTATTTTTTATTTTTGTAAGGAAAACACTTGTGTTTTGTAACGAGAGCACATTTCATCAAACAACTCCAAGAACCATAATTATTGCCACTCATGGGAGGAGTAACAATGATGCAAATAGTAAGCATTGGTAGGGATGAGTGTAGGATCTTTGGAAAATAGTGAAGGATCATGTTTAATATGATCGACCTGCAGAGTGTTGTTGTTGTATTCTTGATGATTGAAGCTATAGGAAGGGGAAAACCAAGAAGAATGTGTTTGAATGGAAAAGTTCAGTTGTGAAGAAGATGATGATATAACACTGATACCATAATACGAAAAATAATGGAGAATAATAAATCAACCAAGTAATACTTTCTCATTGACATTTAGAAAAGAATGAATAGGTCATATATACAAGTCTGATGTCCAGTAACAATGCTTAACTGAAAATACTAAAAGTAAAGGAAAATAACCAACTATATGTACAAATGGAAAATAATAAAAGATATATCAAATAATATGATGCAATATCAATATCCGAATTTTCTCTCTTGAAACTTCACTCAACATTTTACTCAATCTCTCATAAATCACCAAATTTTCTCTAATTAGGAGTACCAAAACTTGAGTTTTGATGAAGGAAGAAAGAAAAAGAAGAGAAGATGAGGTTTTGTTGATGTGATCCCAGGACCACTTATTCAAGATGAGAGGATATATATTATATTTTTTTATAATAACCCGACCCTTTTGATTGTCATTGTTATTCACAGTTTTTTCGCCCCTTTCTGACCATTGCAAATTAACAAGATTTTTCTTGACGTGGAAATAGAATTCGTGACTTAGGGTTAATTCAACGGTTCATTCATTCCCATTACTGATTGAGTAGTTTTGATCAAAGGGGACCTTAGTGTCATTTTTTTATAGTAGTTGCAATGTGTTTTTTAGGCGTTGGGAGTTCCCATTGTATGTAGTGGAGCCAGGGGTGATCCCTCCAAAGGTGTCCCCCGCTCCACCTTATGTGTTTGAAAAAGCCACTTGTTTCCCTCTAGTTTGGGCTTTTCTGGTGGACTTGGGGTAACTAGTTCATAGAGCGGTTGTCATAAGACTCGCTAATGAATGGAAACTAAGTTATTTAAAGGTAGTATTGGAAGGGCATTTTCTCTATTCTTTTATATGTAAATATAGGTGGAGTGGTGAATTGTCGATGTAGATAGATGTTATACTCATTTATCTTCCATTGATATGTGTAGGGACAACTAGATAGAGATAGTGAATATCATAAAGTCTCCTTGCAATGAGATGGAAACACTCGTAAAAGTTGAAGATTACCCTTGGGTGTCTGAGTAAACCCTCAGGAGAAAGTCTATTTTCTCGGAACTAGAAGAGGCAACAATGTTTTGTCGGCTCATATGATTGCGGTGCCATCCTAGGATTTGCAAGCCATCACCCCTAACGAAGATAATTGAATATGCTATGCGTTTGGATCTTGCATTGTTGCCATGTATTTAACAATCTTTAAGAGCATTGAAATTTGGATCCCTTTTACTTACAATGTTATTTATTTAATAGATTTAGCAGTGTTTTTTATATATAAAAAATAAAAACAAAAAATTATATATATACACCCAAATATATATATATATTTGGGTGTAGCACTACGATTTTTAACAGCGAAATTATATTTCTTTTAATCTTTTGTTTGATACATCAATCTAATACAATACAATAATCAAATTTTTTAAACATGTTATGTTTCAGCCTTATTTTTTAATCTTTAGTTTAAGATAGTTTAAAATAATCCGTTTACAACCTAATAAAAGTTAAAAAAATATGTTCTCATTTTTTCCCTTTCATACTCACGTTTCTCTCTCCTTCTCCACCCTAAGTGTTCCTCTCCCCTCCCTCTCCACCACCGTGCTCTCCATCCCCTCACTGTCGCTCTTCTCTGCTCTCCAATGTCGTCCTCTCCCAATATATCGTTTTTGTCTGTTTTTCCCTCTTTTTATATTTGCCCTAATTTCTTTGATTTTCTTATTGTGTTGATGATATAATTTTTGTGATTTCCTCTGATTTTATGACTGTTGACGTTAAGTTGATTTTCTCATTTCATATTCGCCGTGATGTTTTTGTTTATTTATTTATTTTACAACAGGATAAAAATGATGATTGTTTTCTGATTGTGTTTATATTGAAAGATTGAAAAACTAAACATTGATTAAGAGGGTTTCCAATTTTTTTTTTGGGTTCATATTTGCTCTTTTTTCCTTTCATTAAAAAAAACTATATGAACGTTATTTTGAAAGAAAAAAAATTAAATAGATTATAAAGACAAATTTATCATTTTATCACAATATAAATCATATCATTTGGTTAATTGTTGTATATGAAACATTGAATATGATAAACTAATCTTATCAAGTTTGTTATCATGTGCACATCAAACACATGACACGATAACTTTTTATCATGTCCATATTCTATCATGTCTCTATCCTGCTCCTTATCATATCTTGCCTCTATCTTATTATGTTCATCAAATGGACCCTAAGAACTTGGGGCGTAAGCTCGGTCCACAACAATAGTAGATGATCACGTTCTAAAAAGAGCATATATGTAAATACAAAGCATGAAAACATAACATGACATGATATTAAGTGATAAACAAGCATTTATATAAATATCATCATATAACAAACATGACTCGTGTAATAAAGCACCCTAATGCAATGCTTATATGTCAGTGCACACAATTCCAGAATTTGCAAACTCTCCTCGAGGGGCGTAAATCATTTTACAACGTTTTTTTTAACTAAAAGTGTTGTTGTATAATATTTTAAAATTAACGGATGATACAACGCTTTTGCAAAAGTGTTGTTGTAGGGTCATATAGTGTCATAATGTTTACAACGCTTTTACTGAAATCACTGTTGTATGGTCACATAGCGCTTTCACATAATGTTTACAACGCTTTTAGAGCACTTTGGATATAAGCGTTGTTAAATATAGCGCTCTCACGTAATGTTTACAGCGCTTTTTAGAGTACTTTGTATACAAGCACTAAATAATATAGCGCTCCCACATTATGTTTACAGCGGTTTTAGAGCGCTTTGTATTGTAAAATATAGCACTTTCACATAATTACTTTGTATATAAGCGCTATAAAATGGTGCGCATTTGATAAAAATCATTCCCTTTAAATATGTAATTTTATTTTAAGTATATATATAACTATACAGAATCCTTTCACATAAATTTATTTTTAATGTGTATACCACAAATTCTAGTTGTTATATATTATTGATAAATAAATAAAAACATATTTAATACGTTCTCTCTCTAATCCTACGAATCCTCCTCTCCTCTACTATGTGCCCTATTCTCGTTGAACCATCCTCTACTGTGCGCCTATTTCTACTGAGTGATTGTTGTCTCAGGTATTGTATTTATTAATTTGTTGTTGTCACTAAAACTGATAAATTTTGTTACCTGATCAATCATATAAAATGTTACCTGATAAATCATATAAAATTTGTTCTGTTTTGAAATATGTTCGATGTGTTCTATTTTGAAATCAGACTTGTATGCATAACCTTGGACCTTGGTTTCCATTTTCCAATATTAGACTATATATACTATAGATTGGTATAATATTATCAGTAGCTTATCATTAGTGTAACATTGCATTCATATAGGTCATATAAAATGGACTGGAAATGAATGTATGCCAATCGATTGTCAAAAGAGTATGAAAATAGAGTGAAGGAGTTTGTTGAGTTTGCAGTGAAGAATGCAAAAGACCCAAATTGAATCATTTGTCCTTCTTTAAAATGTTGTTTTAGAAAACGCATTAGAGCAGATCAATTGTAAGGACATTTAGTATGGCATGGAATTGATCAAAGTTATACATGTTGCATAAGACATGGTGAGAAAAAAACAAAAGGGAACACTAATTTTGAGAATGGTTCGACATAGGATTGTCCTAAAATGTTTGAGAGTTTGTTGAGTGATGCAGAGAAACCATTATATAATGGTTGTACTAAATTTACAAGACTGTCGACGATATTAAAGTTGTACAACTTAAAAATGATTAATGGATAGTCTATAAAAGCTTCACAGAATTATTAACACTCCTAAAAGATATGTTGCCAAATCATAATGAACTTCCCAGACGAACCTACGAGGCTAAATAAATTTTGTGCTCTATTGGCATGAGTTACGAAAGGATTCATGTGTGTCCTAACAATTGCATTTTATTTTGAAACAAATATGAATTACTAAAGGTGTGTTCGAAATGAAATGCCTCTCGATATAAGAAGAAATAATCTACTCTAGCAAAAGTCATGTGGTATTTTCCTATAACACCAAGATTTAGGCACATCTATCGTAGTGAAGAATATTCGAAACACTTGACATGGCATGTAGATGAAAGAATTAGAGATGAAAAGTTTTGACACCCTGTAGATTCTCCACAATGCGAAAAAATTGATCACGAGTATCCTGATTTTGGGAGAGAGTCAAGAAATCTACAACTTGCACTTTCTACTGATAGAATGAATCCACATGGTCTTCAAAGCATCTCACACCACACGTGGCCGGTGATTTTGTTGATTTATAACCTACCTCCATGGTTATGTATGAAGCATAAGTTTATGATGTTGTCTCTGTTAATTTCTAGAACCAAACAATCGGGGAATGATATAGACGTATACTTGACTCCTTTAATTGAAGATTTAAAAAATATGTGGGAGACAGGTGTGGAAGTTTATGATGTGTATAAGAAAGACTATTTCAATTTGAGGGCTATATTGTTCGGCACAATTAAGGCTTTTTCAACATAATGGTAATTTATTAGGATATTCTATTAAAGATTAGTGTGCATGTCCTATATGTGAAGAGAGTACAAATTGGATGCAGTTGAAACATTGTAAGAAGAACGTATTTCTTGGATATCATAGATTTTTACCTTTTAGTCATCAGTATCGTGGATGGAGAAATACATTCAATAGAAAATCAGAGGAATGTACTGCTCCTTTAGCACCGACTTGATATCAAATATTTGAAAAAATACAAGGTTTGACCAATAAATTTGGCAAACCTTTTGCAGGAGAGCTTGTCAAACCCGAATGGAAGAAAAGGTCAATTTTCTTTGAATTGCTATATTAGAAGTCATTGTATATAATACATTTTCTCGATGTGATGCATATTGAAAAAAATGATAGTTGTTGGTACGTTACTCAATGTTCCAGAAAAGTCTAAGGATGGCATCAATGCAAGATTGGACTTGGTCAATATGGGAATAAAAAATGAATTGGGTCCCGTAAAGAAAGGAAATCGCACATATCTACCTCCAGCTGCTCATACTCCTCTAGAAAGGAAAAATTATTTTATGTAAATTTCTAAACGAAGTTAAAGTTCCAGAAGGATACTCTTCAAACATTAAAAATTTAGTTTGTACGAAATTCCTCAAGTTAAAAGGTTTGAAGACCCATGATTGTCATGTTCTAATGCAACATTTGCTACCAATAGGTATACGTTCCATTTTACCTGAAAAAGTTCGAAGAGCCATAAATAAATTATGTTTCTTCTTCAGAGAAATTTGTAGTAAAGTGATTGATCCTTAGAAATTACCGACATTGCAGAGGAAAATTGTTGTTACTTTGTGTGAGCTTAAAATGTATTTCCCACCCTCGTTTTTTTAATATAACGCTTCATCTTACTGTTCATCTTGTTAAGGAGACACAACTTTGTGGGCCAGCTTATATGAGATGGATATATCCGATAGAACGATATATGAAAATATTAAAAGGGTACGTAAAAAGTAAAAGTCAACTAGAAGGTTGTATTGTTGAATGATACATTTTCGAAGAAGCTGCTGAATTTTGTACTGAATATCTATCCAATGTTTAATCCATAGGGCTTCCCATGTCTCGTCATTCGGGAAGAATAATAGGAGAAGGGATAATTGGAAAGAGAGTAATGACTATATCAAGGACATAATGGGAGCAGACACAATTGTATGTTCTGCACAATGATTATGAGGTTCAACCGTATGTTAAAATACACATGGATCATTTATCTAGTTTGAACATGAATAGGAATCCAAATTGGATAACACGAGAGCAAAATTGAAGTTTTATAACATGGCTAAAAAATCACATTAACTCAAAGTTTGATATAGATCCCGATTCAATTTCACAGAGATTGAGGTGGTTGGCAAATGGTCTAAATTATATGTCTTTTCTTACACCAGTTATGTAATTAATGGCTACACATTTTATACCAAAGAACAAGATGATCAAACCACTATGAAAAATATCGGAGTCACTCTCGTAGCTGAAGCGACGCATATCTCAAGTGCAAAAGACAAAAACCCAATATATGAAAATCTATCATATTTTGGGGTTATCGAGCACATATGGGAATTAGATTACATAATGCTTTGTGTTCCCATATTTGGTTGCAAGTGGGTCGATAATAATAATGGCGTTTGGATTGATGAGTCAAGATTCTATCTTTTCGATTTTAATAGGGTGGGATACTAAGATGAGCCTTTTGTTTTAGCATCGCAAGCTCAACAAGTGTTTTATGTCACTAATCCTGCTGATGATAAATGGTTCATTGTCCTATCTACCAATAAAATAAGTGATGATAAAAATAACGATGAAGATGTTAATAATGATCTTTTCTTTGCGACATCACAACCATGTGAAATTGATTCAACTAATGATGGTTTATATCTTAGATATGATCATGATGAGGGAATTTGGATTAATCCATCGTTCATATTGTTAAGGGACAAACTAAGTGTTTTATATAAGCCATGTAATCTCAACTCTTCATGTAATTTATACTAAGTTCATGTAACTTGAATTGCCAGAACTAATTTCATGTAATTTAAACTTAGCTATCTGTTTGACCTGCCAGAACTGAGCATTTAACATTTAGCTTGAACTGTATTTGAGTTTCTGCTTATACTGAATTTCTACCAGAACTAAGTCTTGATCTGCTTAATTATACTGATTTTCTGCTTGTACTTGAACTGCTTATACTGATTTTCTGCCAGACTTGAACTGCTTATAATGATTTTATACTTATATTGACTTGAACTTGAAAATGCTACGTTTGGCTAGGAATTTCCCTTGAACTTGGACTCATCCCAATCTGAATTGATCATGTAATTTAGCATTTAACATTGATATATAGGTATTTAACTAATTATTTGGAAGAAAAAAAAATCCAAATATTGGTATTTTACAAAAACTGAACAGAAATTGTAATTTAGCATTTAACATTGATATATAGGTATTTAACTAATTATTTAGCATTTTTACAGAAACTGAACTGAAATTGTAATGTAGCATATTTTACTTGAACTGAACTTGTAATTTTACAGCGCTTTTTGTTCACAATTGTTGTAAAAGGCTTTTAAAAACTAAATTACAAATCATTTACAACGGTTTTGTTTTTAAGCGTTGTAAAAGACTTTTAAAAATTAAATTACAAATCATTTGCAGCGTTTTTTGTCCATAAGTATTGTAAAAGGTTAGGTCTTTTACATCGCTTTTTGGACAAGCGTTGTAAAATGCTCATATAGTGGCTTTTATGCAGTCTTTCTATAAGTGCTGCAAAAGGATCATAAAGTGCTTTTTATATTGTCTTTTAAAGCACTTTTTGTGGAAGCTCTGCAATAGGTTAGGTATTTAAAAGCGTTTTTTTAACAAGCACTCTAAAAGGGTTTTTAAGTAAACTGGTAATAAGAAACCACTTCATTTTTCTCTTCATTACGTATTCTCCCTATGAACTTGACAGTGCGAAACCTCTTTATTTTCCTCTTCATTACGTACTCTCTATCTTCATTACTCTCCATACAAACCCTACTGACCCTCTTCTCCTCGTGCGAACTCTCTTCACTATTATCCCAATGAACCCTCTCCATACGAACCCTACTGATACTATTCTAACTAGTGTGCCATCTTCTCGTTGTTCCCTGTCATTTCTACTTAGGCGAAGTCGTAACCCTAAACTCAGTGATTGTTGTTGTCAGGTATTGTATTTATTAATTTGTTGTTGTCACTAAACAACATGTTGAACTTATACTGCTACTTAGACTTGTCATATGTTGAACTTGTTGAACTTATCCTAAACTGAACTTATAATTATACTGTGTGAAATGTGTAGATAAATGGATTTCAATAATGATTTAGCTCTTCAAAATGATGAAGTTGTCAATACTAATAGTTATGAAAACGAGGTTAAACATGGGGCAACTATTATGCAAAAGGTCATCAAAGCAAGAAGTAATGGACTTAAATTTGAGGTATACTATACTTTGTTTAGAATTTATTTGTTCTATCTTTTTTGAAAGCATGCACTTACTTTATGAGTTTATTAGGTGGGGTGGAATCAAAGTATCCAGCCAATTGAGCCCAATAGTTCAATGATTGTAATTTACATTGGTGCAGTTGTTCGTCAAAATATCCCAATAACAATTGATGATTGGAGAGATAAAGCTTTGAAGGATGCTAAAGATATATTGTGGAATGATATACAAATAACTTTTTTACTCCACTTTTTTGTAACTTAGAATTTTTTCCATTGAAATACTTTTACTCAAACTCTATCTTTATTTGGTTAGCAGCCGACTTTTAACGTTGATGATGTGTTAAAAAATCATTTGCTTAGCGTTTCCGGAAAAATACACAGAGGATTTAGATCTCATTTGTCAAATTGCTACTTAAGAGATCGTGATGGAACTTTGAATGTTGAAACTCTGAAAATATACAAACATTACATATCAAATGAAGAGTGGATTGCTTTTGTAGCTAAACGTGCAAACCCCGCTTTTTTGGTAATTTTAATTTATTAGCATGTGTGTTTTATTCATATTCATAGCGTACTTTTTTACACGATCGTTATTTTTTTTATATATAGAGTATAAGTACGGAAAATTTCAAGAGAGCAAAAAATACAATGCATCCATACAAAAAATCGCGTATGGGGTGGGTATGCACGTTTAGAGCAAAAAATTGTAAGTAAACATCACTTTTATATAATGTGGTAGATTATAAACTATAGCTTTTAAATAATATTTTGTTTGTCTTAACGAATAGCTTCAAGAGACAAAATCTGATCAACCATTAGATCGTCATATTTTGTGGAAGGAGTCTCATTTGAATAAGGATGAAATAGTTGATAACGAAAATATTCAACAAGTGATAGAACAATGTGTAAATATATTATCACTTTAATATTTTTTTTAATATTGTCTTTTAAAATGATATTCAACTTATCTTTTTAATACTATATGTATTTTAGGAGAATCTATAACAATGTTCTGAAAACCCAAAAGAGAATAATCAAGTTAGTTGCAGAGACATACTATTTAATGTTCCTGAATAATACAAGACCAATAGTTTAAAAAGAACTAAGAAAATTTTACTGCATACACATCCCCACGGTTTTAACATTAACAAAAAAAAGAGAGAGATAAATTATTTTATCTAAAATAAATTAGTTCACAACCTTTCGCTGGAAGAGAGGAACAATTTGTCTTTCAAGAGTTTCTTCAATTCAAGCTTTTATCTCGAAGAAAAACAGTGATTTGTGTTTTTCACAAAAATATCATATTTAAATTTTTTTTTTAAAGATGATAAATTTCACAATAACTAATTCAAACAATTACAAGATCATATGTTCTTCACACTCCAGATAAAATGTTCAACCTAACCATATCGATATTTGTTAGTTGAACTAAAATTTAAGAAATAATATTTAGTCTTTTTTAGAGATAACCATGAAAAAATTAAAGAAAAAAAATTAATGATTTTGTGTGGTTGTTGGCTTCATTTAAAAAGGAGGGAGAGAAAATGCCTTTTTTTTCTCCTTCCCATAAATACCTACTCACTTAATTCTAAATCAATTTACAAAAACCTTTAACCACAAAATTTCCTCACTTAATTTTAATTTTAACCATAAAAACTATTCACTTAATTTTATTTTTAAACTATCACCGTAATTTTTTATGACACTTAAATTTTAATTTTAAACTATCACCGTAATTTTTTATGACACTTAAATTTTAATTACATCACACTATTCACTATCCATCTAAAAATTGTGTCAATCTACTTAATTAACAATGCGCTCAATCATTAGAAAAGAATTACAAATGACTTACGTTAATAATTATTTTACAATAATAGTTGTTATACTAATTGAATTTAATATTTTTCACTGAAAAATATTCTTGAGACACCAATCAACCCAATAACTCAAATATAAATTTCACCGAATTTCAAATTGTTTTATTATTTTAACAGCGTTGCAATTTACCCGACTACTTTAAATACAACAAAAAATTTAATATGAATTTTGACGAAATTTCCGAAAGCATCTAATGAAAATAAATCAGTCACCAGGGAGAGATTTGAGCCACAGATTTCCTTCACATATTTATGAAAACATGCTTAAGGAATCAAGTAATATTTTAATATGTGGTCAAGTTTTATTTAACTCCAAATATGATATTTTTACTAATAAATTGTCACGACTCTGAAAATTAAATGTTGTGACCGACGCACATGTTATACTCATAGTCTAACAAGTCTATCAACTAATTTAACAATTAAATATTTCTTAATAATCATTTCAAAAAATATATATAAATTTTTTTTCAAAATTTCGAAAGAATATCATCTGGTGGAAGTGTCAAACGATACACTACCAATCCAACCCTCCCTAAAACTTCAAATAGTCCAATGAATTTGGACTTAGTTTTCTCTTTTTACCAAACTAGAAAACCTCTTTCATTGGTGAAAAACGTAGGAGTACATGTGCTCCCACTGAAAACTCCAAGGGACAACACCTCTTATCAGGATAAGATTTTTGTCTACTTTGAGCTGTCACTAAGCAATCTCGTATCAATTTAACCTTTTCAATGGCATCTTGAATCAACTTTGGACCGACTAGCTTAACTTCTCCAACTTCAAACTATCCTATTAGAGACCTACATCGTCTTCTGTATAAAGCGTCAAACAGAGCCATTTGAATACTAGATTGATAACTATTATTATATGCAAATTCCATCAAGGGAAAATGTTGATCCCAACTACCCCAAAGATCCAAAACACAAGCACAAAGCATATCTTTTAACATTTGTATAGTCCTTTAAGTTTGCCCATCTATTTGAGGATGAAAAGTCTTGCTAAGCTTCAAACGAGTTCATAATGAAGTTTGAAACGACTTCCAAAATTGAGTAGTAAATTGGGCTCCACGGTCAGAAATAATAGAAATCGGTACAACATGAAAAGAGACAATTTTGTCTAAATAAAGTTTAGCATAATGAGATGCAATATAAGTAGTCTTCACAGGAAATAAATGTGCAGATTTGGTCAACCGATCTATAATCACTCACACCAAGTCATACCCCTTTTGGGTTCGTGGCAATCCTGTGACCAAATCCATAGCGATGCTTTCCCACTTCCAATCACGTATTTCAATAGGTTGAAGTAACCTTACAACCTTTTTGTGCTCAGACTTTACTTGTTGACACACTAAACACTTAGAGACAAAATATGTTACGTCTCTCTTCATCTCTTCCCACCAATTCAATTATCTCAAGTCTTGATACATCTTATCAAAACCTGGGTGAATAGTGTAAGAAGAATGATGAGCCTCCTCTAAAATTTTCCTTCTTAAGCCACCAACATTTAGAACACACAATTGAGACTTGAACCTCAGAACACCATATGAATCAACTGAAAAGTATAAAATTTTATCATTTTAAACATTATTTACCATATTCACCAAACATGAGTCTTGACTTTTAGCTTCCTTGATATCATCAACTATGGTTGGACCTGTAAGATCTGCATTTTTTTATTATTAATAGTTAATGAGATGCATTTTCTTCATTTAATTTTATTAGGTAATTACTAGATTTTATATTACTTTTAATTATTATTTTTGGAGTGCATATATTGTTATTTAATTTGACTCTATATGTCGCTAATTTTGCTTAAAAATAAAATAAATAAGAAAATAAACTGAATAAGGCCTCCTTATAAATTAATTGAAATACTACTAATAAATTAATAATAGTAGTGACATTTTTTATTTTGTTTGTTTTTTAAAAGAATAACAATAAAAGAAATAAAAAAGGGGGAAGGAATCATGTTAAATGGGCGTGTCCCATATGTTAGTTACTAGTTACTAGTTACTAGTTACTAGCTACTGAGGGAGTATAAATTACAATTAGGTTAATAAAATAAACAAAAAAAGAAAGATAAAGGGAGAGAAAGGTGTGCCGCATACACATAGCGAGAGAGATATTGGGGAAATAGTTTCAAGAAAAAAAAGGAAATATTGGTTCTGGTAGTATAAAGTTGTGCAGCAAACTTACTCCGATTTCGTTCAAAAATTAATATGCGATTTATATCGTTATGCTTGATTTATTTATATACTACATTAATATTTTTACTTTCTCTATGACTCATTTTGATAAGACATTTAATTTTGAAATAAGGATTTTTGGTACAAGATTTATGTTTGTAAATAAAAATATGTATTTTTATGGTAAAGTTGTTGTTGTTGTTGTTGTTATTTGACCCTTTTTGAAAAACTTGATTCAAAGAATTGTTTTATGAGTTAGAGCTGTTGAAACCAATAAATAGATGTTAGGAAAGTCTTACTATTTGAAATGTTTCTTTATATTTCTAAAATGTTATAGTTGGTTTTAAAATAATTGATATAAACGAACAATTGAATCAATTTCATGTGGTTGTGAGGGTTCGTAGGGTTAGGATAACGTATTAAATTTATTTTTATTTATTTAAAGTGAATGATTTTTATTTAAAGCGCAAGCCTTTTACAGCGCTTGTATAAAAAACGCTCTAATAGGTCATTTAATTATAGAAAGCGCATGAATTTTACAGCGCTTTCACAAAAAGTGCTTTAAAAGCCATGTAACATAAGGTGGGAACGCTACATTTTACAACGCTTGTGTTTAAAGCGCTCAAAAAGCAATGTAAAAGCTATGAGAGAGCACTTCAATTTACAACGCTTTTACAAAATGTGTTATAAAAGGATTGTAAGCATTATGTGCAAGTGCTATGTGACCCTATATATATGACCCTACAACAGCGCTTTTTCTATAGTGCTTGTCAAAAAAGTGATGTTGTATTCTCTGTTATTTTTAAAAAATTCTACAACAGCGCTTGTATTTAATAAGCGCTGTAAAAGACGCGGTATAAAATGTCATTTTTGGCGTATTGTGGAGCTGTTGAAATTAATAAATAGATGTCAGGAAAGTCTTACTGTTTGAAATGTTTCTTTATAATTCTAAAATGTTATAGTCTTACTGTCAAAATTGTTGTCGTTGTTGTTGTTGTTGTTGTTGTTGTTGTTGTTGTCGTTGTTGTTGTTGTTGTCGTTGTTGTTGTTGTTGTCATTGTCGTTGTTGTTGTTGTCGTTGTTGTTGTTGTTTTCGTTGTCGTTGTTGTCGTTGTCGTTGTCGTTGTTGTCGTTGTCGTCGTTGTCGTTGTCGTTGTCGTCGTTGTCGGTGTCGTCGTTGTCGTTGTCGTCGTTGTCGTTGTTGTTGTTGTCGTTGTTGTCCTCGGCCACTTTCATGTCTTTGATCACCCTCATGTTGTTATCCAACGACAACCCTAACAAGTTGTTGCACAACCTGTTGTAATCCCTGGATACCAGCAACAAACTCTTCCATGGTTGGATTTCCACGCCTCCTCCTAGGCACCTCAACATCGGCATCCGAGCCACGTCCACCAACATTAGCTTTATGCTGATTTCGAGCATGAACTGAAACACGACCTCGTTGATAAGTACCTAGGGCTTGGGCAATTGACTCAAAAAAAATTCCTTATAGTAGGATTCCTAGTCTTAGGTGGCATTCTCACCTAATCAAAGAACATTTATCAAAAATGGAACAAGCCGACAAGAAAATGTGGAAAAATAGTGATGATGAATTTAAACACAGATTCACACAACAAATGAGACTCTCATAAAGTGATAATATCCATTTGCAAGTAAGTTGTGCTTGGGTACACAATTTACTGATAATAACCTATTATCATCCCATGTTTGCAACTGTTAGGACCTACGATCGAGCTCTAATATCAACTTTGTCATGACCCGAAAACTAAACATAGTGACCGGCACACAGACTATACTCCTAGCCTGGCAAGCCTATCAACTAACTTAATAATTAAGCAATTAAATAGTTCTCAATAATCATTTTAAAAAATATATATAATTTTCTCATGATAGCTACATCTTATGATATCCCTCTCCTTCTAAGAGGTAGCTACATCTTATGATAGTCCTCTCCTTCTAAGGGTGACCTTTCCCTTAGGGGCGGCTCCATCTAACGGATAGCCATCTCTTCTTACTCCCGTAACGCATCATCACACATCAATTATGGAGTTTACATCTCGTTGATGGTCATCTCCTTCTACGGATAATATCTCTCATAGGGGTGACTCCATATAACGGGTAACTCTCCCTAATCAAAACAATGTAACTAGGTACACCTACCGCCGTTAACGATTTCATAATTATAACAACAATTTTCAAAACATGTATTTAAAAATCATCTCTCATTTCATTGTAACTCATGGAAAACATACTCAACTATATAAAAATTCAATATTTAAATACTTTATAACTCATAAATAAATTAAACTACTAACATATTATATAACAAAGAGCATGAAAATAAATAAAGGATGAAATCGAAAAAAACTCAAATAATGTATTCCTTCATTTTTTAAATAAATACCTTAACATTAAAACGAGTAACATAATAATTATAGCATAATAAAAATATGATAATGATCGCCGTCTACATATAATTATGTAGAATGGACTAAGTTTTTTCTCCAACTACTCCTAGAGTAGCAAGCAAGAACTCAATTAATCTAAGCATAAAAAAAATGCTCAATAATTTAGAAAAATTATTCTAAAGTTTTACTAACTATAGAAAACCATAAAAATCTTTTAAATCTACTATAAGCACCAAAAATCACCCTTTTCCATTTGCTTTCACTTTAACCATCAACCAAGCCTTTTAAAAAAATAACTAAGGAAATGGAGAATAAAGAGATGTGAGGTTTAGAGAAGAAGGGAGGAGATTTCAAGGACAATAAGAAAGGAGGAACTAATATGAAGTTTCCCATTTTCTTCTCCAATTTCTTTCACGTTAGTTCCTCCCTAATTAATTTTTTTATTGTATGCAGTACGCGAAAAATAGGATTTTACAGCGCTTTTTTTAAAGCAATTTACAACACTTTTTCAAAACAAAAAGCGTTGTAGAAACGAGCGCTGTAAAAAGATACAACAACGCTTTTTAAAATAAAAAAGCGCTATAAAAATGTAGATACATTGCGCGCGCTTGTTATGCACATTTTACAACGCTTTTTCAAATAAGCGTTGTACAATGTGCACCCAATATATGCATTATAATGCACATTTTACAGTGCTTTTTCAAATAAGCGCTGTAAAATGTGCATTCAATATATGCATTTTAATGCACATTTTACATCGCTTTTTCAAATAAGCGCTGTAAAAGGTGCATTTTTTTTTAATTTAAAAAAGTTGTAAATTAAATTTTTAAAAAGCGTTTTTTGGTTTTTTATGACAATTTTTTAGAAAGCGCTGTCTTTTAATTTTTTTCCAAAATCATTTTCATCCAGAATCAGTTCACACAAAAACAGAACATATTCATATACATATTCAGAATCAGTTCACACAATCAGTACACAAAAATAACTCAATATAACTTAACTTTATAACTTCATTTACACAACAACAAAACATATTCAAATACATATATAACTTAACTACATATACAATTTAGATATTGTACAACAACACATATTCATATACATATACATATTCAGATATTGTGCCCTATTCATATACATATAACTAACATTATTACACAGAACAAAACTAGCTACCATATAATATTCAGATCCCTTGCAGCATGCTATTTCCCAGAAAATCAAATAATTTTCATTTCAAGCACATACTGACACCAGTCTTCCATCAATTCAATTAGATCTTTCTCAGAGTATGTTGGACTGGAATTGTCAAAGTACTGTGCAATATAAAAATTGAACATAAATAAGTTAGAATCAAATATATACATAATTTATATATGAAAATCAAATAATGAAAATACCAACCGTTTCTGGGATAATAGTTTGATTCCTATCAACAATCTCCTTCATGAATCTCAACACATAGTACCCATAGTCGATGTTGTTCGTTTGACGAGGGCACTATAAAATAAAACATATAAGTCAATAAAATATTTGTGCATTGATTGTAAAGGCATATATTTGTAAAT
>NC_021165.2:45889045-45891257 GCF_000331145.2 Cicer arietinum
CAATTTTGTTTACACAACTAATAAATTAAGATCTCATAAATTAAAAAAGATATAAATAAATAATATATAATTACGTACCCTGAATTATATGGTGCAAAGAACAACTTATCCTTCTCTATATTTCCTAATAACATATCTACAATGTATTTTTTTACATTCACTGGATCGAGTTTACACATCGAAAGCTTATGTGGAGACAAGAATGAATATCTGTTTGACAATCTGCGCAAGCACACCAATTTCTCATACAAAAACCTTCAATGAAAATTTCAACTTAGATTAATTATCAATAAATTTAATTAATTACCAATAAATGCAATTAAAAGTAGTTTTTTACCTTATGTATAAGCTGGCGGCAGTAGCACTCAGCTCCTTATGGTTGAGAAGTTCATATATGTGCTCATTTTCAAGAAATTCTTCATACTCATCTCAGAATATAGCTTTATTCATGGTTATGATGCGTGAATCTTCGTTGCTGCCCATATTCCTTTTTACTTGGATGTCAAGACACGCCCCGTATTTAGCAAGGCATGGCAGACTTATTTTAGGAGCAGCAGCGACTGATTTTCCCCGATCCGGTTTTTTAGCTGCAACTTTGGCAGCTTTTTTACCCTCCAGCTTTTGTAGTTTGCCAGCTTTATTACCCTCCAATTGTTGAGGTTTGCCGACTTTATTTTGCTGTGCGGGTTGTTTATTTGATTGAATCTGAAAAAATGAGGTTAAATGTTAGTTTATTGAAGCTGAAAAATTGACAAACCTTAGGGAATAAATGCGACAAACCTTTTTGGGCGATGTAATTGACTCGTTTCTGGGAATCTTTTTATCATTCCCTTTAGGCTTTTTCAGAATCTAAATATAAATGTGAAATTAAAGTTAGCAACGGAAAAAAATCAGCAATTAAATATACATTTCAATTAATTAAACATACCTTATCCAGGGCAACAAGATGTGTGGGCAATGCCACGTAACTACCAACTGCTTCGCCCAAAAACCTCATATCTGCATCATTGTCCGGTATAGGCAACGGTGCATTTTGTTCCAAAGCAATGACATGTGATACTTTGACATGGCCTGCAGGGATCGGTGTGTTGTGCAATACTTCATCTGAAGTATTATACAATGTTCCCTTTCCGACCTTCCGATGAGTAGGGGAGGATAAGCACATAACGCATGGAGTGACACCCTAAATCAATGGTTAATTCATAAGTATGGTTAATACATAGTAATTACATAAGTAAATAATTAATTACCTCGGGAAGAGTTTTAAGACCAATGTTGCAACTCGTGTTTTCACTCTCCATTTGGAGCTGATCCGGGAGGTGTTTGTCTTTATTCGTCTTCACCAAAAGTGCCACTTGCTTTGATAGGAGTTTGAGCTTCTCTAATACTTCCTCATTGGATGGATTTTGGCGCTTCTCTTGTGAAAAATAGCTTTTAGGAGTTATGCCAAATCTTTTCCCCCTCACGCGACCGGAATATTCAGGAACATTAAACACTTTACCCAGAATGTCCTTGCAACTAGCTTTGTTGCCCTCTTTATTTTCCGAACTTTGTTTGATATTCTCCTAAAATACATGTAGGATTAAAAAGATAAGTTCAATATCATTTTTAAAATACAATATTAAAAAATATTAAAGTGATAATATTAAAGTGATAAAATACAATATTAAAAAATATTAAAGTGATAATATACTTACACAAAGTTCTATTATTTTTTAAAAATTTTCGTTATCAACCACTCCGTCCTTATTTACACGAGCTTCCTTCCACAATATATGACGACCCAACGGTTGATCGGATTGGGTGTCTTTTCGCTATTCGTTAAGATCATAAACAAAATATTAGTTAGAAACTATAGTTTATAATACAAATTCCTTCATTATATAAAAGTGATGTTTAATTACTTACAAGTTTTTGCTCTAGACGTGCATATCCCATACGTGATTTTTTGTATGGGTGCGTAGGATTTCTTGCCCTCTCGCGATTTGCCTTACCTATATTCTATATAAAAAAAATAACAATCGTATAAAAATTTGAAATACGCTATGAATATGAATAATAAAATACAAATGCTAATAAATTAATCACTTACTACAAACGCGGGGTCGGAACGTTTTGATACAAATGCACTCCATTCTTCATTTGATATATAATGTTTATATATTCTTGGAGCTTCTGCATTCATATTTCCCTCACTATCTTTTAGATAGAA
>NC_021165.2:45891706-45911436 GCF_000331145.2 Cicer arietinum
ATTTTGACGAACAACAACCCCAATGTAACTTACAAACATGGAGCTGTTGGGGTTGATTGGCTGACCATTTTCATTCCATCCAACCTAATAAACTCATATAGTAAGTACATGCTTTCAAAAAAGATAAAAAATAAACAGCAAACAGAGTATAGTATACCTCAAATTTTATCCCACTGCTCCTTGCTTTTATGACCTTTTGCATTATGGTTGCACCACGTTTGACTTCATTTCGTAAGTCTTGGTGTTGACAACTTCCTCATTTTTACAATCCAAAGCCTTGTTAGAATCCATTTATCGACAACAAGTTCAACATGCAGTTCAGTATAACTTCAACAAGTTCAACGTGCAGTAGTCTAAGTACGTATTAGTATAAGTTCAACATGCATTTTAGTGATAACAAAAAATTAATAACATCAATACCTGAATAGTGAGACAAAATACGTAGACGAAATACGTAGGGTTCGTACGAGAAATGCGCAGAAATACGGTTCGTAGAAACTAAAGTATGGTTCGAAGAAATACGTAATGAGGATTTCGTATTTCAATGAAAAGAGATGGTTTGTAATGGTAGAGATGATCATGGATGGAAATAAGGTTCGAAATGAGAGAGATGATCGTGGAAATATGGTTCGTAATGGAAGAGATGATAGGGTTCGCAAAGGAAGAGAAGAACGATGAAGAAGAGATGATAGTGAAGTTTACGTAATGAAGAGGAAACTAAAGCGGTTTACTGTTATATATAAAACACTATTACAACGCTTTTTTAGAAGCCTTTTACAGCGCTTGTTGGAAAAGCGCTCTAAAACACCTAACCTTTTAAAGCGCTTGTTGTAAACGCGCTCCTAAAGACCTAAGCCTTTTACAGCGCTTTTTCAAATAAGCGCTCTAAAAGGCCTCCTTATTTTATTTTTAAAAGGATCTTTTACAGCGCTTGTAGAATAAGCGCTGTAAAAGACCTATTTGTTTTCTTATGTTATATGACATCAATACCTGAATAGTGAATAGTGAGACGAAATACGTAGACGAAATACGTAGGGTTCATAGGAGAAATGCGCAGAAATACGGTTCGTAGAAACTGAAGTATGGTTCAAAGAAACACGTAATGAGGGTTACGTATTTCAATGAAAAGAGATGGTTTGTAATGGTAGAGATGATCGTGGATGGAAATAAGGTTCGAAATGAGAGAGATGATCGTGGAAATATGGTTTGTAATGAAAGAGATGATAGGGTTCGCAAAGGAAAAGAAGAACGATGAAGAAGAGATGATAGTGAAGTTTACGTAATGAAGAGGAAACTGAAGCGGTTTACTGTTATATATAAAATCCTATTACAGCGCTTTTTTAGAAGCCTTTTACAGTGCTTGTTGGAAAAACGCTCTAAAAGACCTAACCTTTTAAAGCGCTTGTTGTAAATGCGCTCTTAAAGACTAAGCCTTTTATAGCGCTTTTTCAAATAAGAGCTAAAAAATGCCTCCTTATTTTATTTTTAAAAGGCTCTTTTACATCGGTTGTAGAATAAGCGTTGTAAAATACCTCTTTGTTTTCTTATGTTATATGACTGTGCTTTTTAAAGGCCTTTTACAGCGTTTTTTCAAATAAGCGCTCTAAAAGGCCTCCTTATTTTATTTTAAAAGGCTCTTTTACAACGTTTTTTCAAATAAGCGCTCTAAAATGTCTCTTTGTTTTCTTATGTTATATGACTGTTTTTTTAAAGGACCTTTTAACTTGGTATAAAAAAAAGCTTTGTGACCTCCTTAGTTTATATTCAGTTTAGTTCATGTAAATGACCTATATTTGGATTTTTTTTTTTTTTTCAGTTCAGTTCATGTAAATTACTTTCATGTAAATTACCTATATTTGGATTTTTTTTTTCAGTTCAGTTCAGTTCATGTAAATTACTAGTTTATACTAAATTACATGAACTTAGTATAAAATACTAAGATCAAGCTAAATATAAGCAGAAAATAAATATAAGCAGAAAATCAAATACATGGCTGCTTATATAAAACAATTAAACATGTTTAAACAAATAAATTACATGAAGTTTATTATTAAAATAAAGTTTATTATTACATGAAGTTTATTATTAAACAAATAAACAATTAAACATGTTTAAACAAATAAATTACATGAAGTTTATTATTAAAATAAATTTTATTATTACATGAAGTTTATTATAAAACAAATAAACAATTAAACAGGTTTAAACAAACAATTTTAGTTCCCAGTACTAAAATAAAGTTTTCAAGTTCAATATAAGCAGAAAATAAGTTATGGCAGGTCAAACGTACATTTAATTACATGAACTTAGTATAAAACACTAAGATCAAGCAAAATATAAGCAGAAAATCAAATACAGTTCAAGCTAAATACTAAAATGCTCAATTCTGGTAGATCAAACAATTAAATTACATGAACTCGTTCAGATTACATGGCTTATATAAAACAATTAAACATGTACATTAAGATACCCTTCTTCTTTTCCTGGTGGGATTCACATTTGTTTGTCCATTATTAACGATACGAAACGATGAATTAATCCAAATTCCCTCATCATGATCATCTCTAAGATATAAACCATCATCAGTTGAATCAATTTCATGTGGTTGTGATGTTGCAAATAAAATATCATTACCAACATCTTCATCATTATTGTTATCATCACTTATTTTATTGGTCGATAGGACAACATACCATTTATCATCAGCATGATCAGTGCTATAAAACACTTGTTGAGCTTGCGACGCTAAAATAAAAGGCTCGTCTTTGTATCCCACCCTATTAAAATTGACAAGCAAGAACCCTGACTCATCAATCCGAATGCCATTATTATTGTCGACCCACTTGGAACCAAATATGGGAACACGAAACATTGTGTAGTCTAACTCTCATATGCGCTCGATAACCCCAAAATATGATAGATTTGCATATATTGGGTTTTTGTCTTTTGCACTTGAGACATGCATTGCTACAGCTACGAGAGTGACTCCGATATTTTGCATAGTGGTCTGATCATCTTGTTCTTTGGTATAAAATGTGTAGTGTAACACCCCGTTTTTCAAAGCGAGGGTATATTTTTTTTTTTCCAAAAGTAGTTAAACTAAAACAGAGGAATAAATAAAGAAATGCTTTTGGATAAATAATTGAGTCATTATAATTTACAGGCAGCGGAAAAGTTACTCCAATTATAAATCCAAACCATTTACCCAACAACAAATGGTACATGTAACCCATCGAAAATAACATGTCAAGCTGACAATATTAGTATAGGTACAGTCTTCCATTTTAAAATAAATGCAATACAAAAGAAAGACATCTGTTCCCTCTGTGACAACCTAGTCTGATCATTTTACAAAACAACTAAACACCCTGAGTGATCTCCACGCGCCCCGTGAGATCCCCCTATCGTAGCTGCAGTCAAGCGTTCCCATCTCCATTTCCGTCCGTAGGGTAAGAACCGGTAAGATCGTCCTGACTCTCATCTGAGGGCAAAGCCCAGATTTCCACAATAATTGTAAAGGTCACCAACCGAAAATAACAGTTAACACATAACATTTAAGTTTTAAATGCTAAAATAACTTTTCAACTAAGCATGCACCTTAGCAGGATTTTCAATATGCGAAAAGTTCATACAATACTTTGCCAGTTAAAATGAAAGTAAAATGAGGTTCTCAATCCCCTAATTATAACATAACAAATCAAGACATGGATAGTTTCATGAGCAAACAGTCATACAACTAAAACTGAGGATTTTCACTGAGCCAATCGATTAGGCAATCGATTGGGGTGAAGGATTTTGATGAAACAGAATCCTGGGCTGAAATCAATCGATTGGGAAATCGATTGAGTGAGTACTGAGCCCCTGACTTAATACCAATCGATTTCCAAATCGATTTCCTGAAGGTTTTTAGTGAAATTTTGAACTCTGGCTTGATTCAATCGATTGGGCAATCGATTGACAGGATAGCTGAGCCCCTGACTTAAGGGCCAATCGATTTCCAAATCGATTTGGTCGAATATGGATGAGTCCCTGACAAAAACCGTATTTCTTCGTTTTCGAATCAAAGAGGAAGAGTGGAGTTGCAAAAACCTTGATCTAACTCTCCCCCAACCTTGGGTTACTAGTTTTGAAGAAAAGAAAGCGACGAAAACGAAAATGGGAGAAAGGAGAAAAATGGGTCACGGTTAGAGGAAGAAGATGAAGTTTTGAAATTTTCCTTCCTTTCTTTTTCTTTCCTTTGTTTTTCCTTTCTTCCTTTTTCCTTCCTTCCTTTATATACTATTTTCTTTTCCTTTTCCTTCCTTCTAGTTTTCCTTTCTTTTTCCCTCCAAGCAAACATATATATATAAAATAAATATAACTTAACAAATATCTCAAAATCTAGATATTTATTAAATTACCTTTTCACCCGAAACGCCTTAAATTAACCGTAAAGTATTTTCCGCAGTTAAATTCAATTTATTTATCGACGAGAAATTCTAATTGGCATCGAAATATCTTTTTGATTATAAAACTCCAAAATATTATTAACTTTGGCTTAAAAGCCTCCGAGCCAAAATCCAAAATATACCAAAAATACATAAAAGGGTACTTTAAAATTATGGGTCTTACATTACTCCCCCCCTAAAATTAGTTTCGTCCTCGAAACTATGCATCGATAAATAACTCTGGGTGTTGTTCCCTCATCTTGCTCTCCAGTTCCCAAGTCGCATCTCCAGTAATTGGGTTCCAGATCACCTTGACCAACGAAACATCCTTGGTCCTCAACCGCTTAATCTTCCTGTCATCAATTCTCACGGGTGGTACTTCGAACGACAGGTTATCCTTTAGCTGGATTGTGTCTGGTTCGATCACGTGAGATGGATCTGCGAGATATTTCCTCAACTGCGACACATGAAACACGTCATGGATATTGGACAGTATCGGAGGTAATGCAATCCGATAAGCAACCGGCCCAATTCGTGCAGAAATCTGATATGGTCCAATGAATTTCGGAGTCAACTTCTTCGATTTCAAGGCTCTACCTACTCCAGTAGTAGGTGTGACTCTCAGAAATACATGGTCACCCTGTTCGAATTCCAAAAGTCTGCGACGCTTGTCCGCGTAACTCTTCTGGCGATCTTGTGAAGTCTTCATTTTCTCCTTGATCTTCCTTACTTTAGCTGTGGTCTGTTGCACCATCTCTGGTCCGACAATCATATTCTCACCGTCTTTATACCAACACAAGGGCGTTTGACACTTGCGCCCATATAAAGCCTCATATGGTGCCATTCCAATACTTGCGTGGAAACTATTGTTGTAAGTGAACTCAATCAACGGAAGTACATCATCCCAACTTCCTCTATCATCTAAAACACATGCTCTCAACAGATCTTCCAAGGACTGATTTGTCCTTTCAGTCTGTCCGTCCGTTTGTGGATGGTAAGCTGAACTCAATCGTAGCTTCGTTCCCAACGCTTCGTGCAATGCTCCCCAAAAATGCGATGTGAACTTCGGATCACGGTCTGATACAATGCTCGATGGTACCCCGTGTAACCTCACAATTTCAGCAATGTAGATCTCCGTTAGCTGATCTACCTTATAGGTGGTCCTTACCGGTAAAAAGTGAGCAGATTTAGTCAGTCGGTCCACTATCACCCATATAGAATCATTCTTCCTCCTTGTCTTTGGTAATCCGGTTATAAAATCCATGGAAATGCTGTCCCACTTCCATTCAGGTATATCTAAAGGTTGCAACATTCCAGCAGGTCGCTGATGTTCCACCTTCGCTTTCTGACAAGTTAGACAAGTGGATACATATTCCGCCACATGTTTCTTCATTCCTGGCCACCAATAATTCTGCCTCAAATCCTGATACATCTTTGTTGCCCCAGGATGAATACTCAGCTTACTCTTATGCGCCTCTTCTAAAATCGTTTTCCGCATATCTGTAATTTCTGGTACACAAATCCTACCATTACACCGCAAAACATTATCAGCCCCAATCTTGAACTCAGTCGTCTTCCCTTGTACTATTAGATTCCTCTTCTCTTGAATTAAGACGTCATCCTGAGAATTCGCAATGTCTTCAAGTAATCCACTCGAGATCTTAATCATTCCGAATTTCAAAATTCCCGGTGCAAACTCTACGTTCAAGTGCAAGTCTCTAAAAGCTTCCCACAACTCTTGTTGTCTAGCCATAATTAGTGAAGACACCGATACACTTCTTCTGCTCAACGCATCCGCCACTACATTGGCCTTCCCAGGGTGGTACTGCAGTGTGAAATCAAAATCCTTGAGAGTCTCCATCCATCGTCTCTGGCGCATGTTCAACTCCTTCTGATCAAACAAATATTTCAAGCTCTTATGGTCGCTGAACACGGTGAACGTGCACCCATATAAATAATGCCTCCAGATCTTTAATGCAAAAACAACCGCGGCAAGCTCCAAATCATGAGTAGGATAGTTCCTTTCGTGAATCTTCAATTGTCTCGAGGCATAAGCCACAGCTTTCTTGTGTTGCATCAGAACACATCCTAACCCCTGGTGGGATGCATCACAATAAACTTCATAGGGTTCTTCTGATTGCGGTAACACCAATACAGGTGAGGTCGTCAATTTCCTCTTCAGTAACTGGAAGTTTTCTTCACACTTCTCCGTCCATGCGAACGGTTGATCTTTTCTGGTAAGTTGTGTCAGTGGAGCCACAATCTTAGCAAAACCTTCGATAAACCTCCTGTAGTACCCTGCCAGTCCCACAAAACTTCGTATGTCAGTGACAGTCTGAGGCTGTTTCCAAGCAAGAACCGCCTCAATCTTAGCCGGATCTACAGCGATTCCTTCCTTGGTTATCACATGTCCCAAGAAATTCACTTTCTCTAGCCAAAATTCACACTTCGACAGATTGGCATACAATCGCTTCTCGCGTAAAATCTCAAGAACTTGTCGCAAATGTTCTCCATGCTCTTCTTCGGTCCTTGAATAAATCAATATATCATCAATGAATACCACCACGAATTTATCAAGGAACGAATTAAAGATCCTGTTCATGTAGTCCATGAAAATTGCCGGTGCATTGGTAACTCCGAACGGCATAACCAGGTATTCATAATGTCCGTAGCGGGTTCTGAAAGCTGTTTTCTGAATGTCTCCTTCCCTTACTCGGATCTGATGGTAACCCGACTTCAAGTCAATCTTCGAAAATATCGCGGCCCCTCTCAATTGATCCATCAAATCATCGATTCGTGGCAAAGGATAACGATTCTTGATAGTTGCCTTGTTGAGCTGTCTATAATCCACACATAGGCGCGAGCTTCCGTCCTTCTTCTTAACTAGCAAAACTGGAGCACCCCATGGTGATACACTTGGTCTGATGAATTTCTTCTCCAACAAGTCTTCAATTTGGCCTTTGAGCTCATTTAATTCCAATGGCGACATTCGATAAGGTGCCATTGAAATGGGTCCCGTTCCTGGGTGCAAATCAATGAAGAATTCCACTTCTCTTACCGGTGGCAATCCTGGAATTTCCGTTGGAAATACATCCCGATACTCGTTGACAAGTATCACATCTTCTATTTCCACATTTATCTTTGCCTCTACATTTGCTAGAGACAAAAACTCATGAGTCCCTTCACTTAGCGACACTCGGAGTTTGTTAGCAGCTAAATACTTAACAACTCCTGGTTCGGGGAAAAGAACCAATTTCCGAGCACAATCCAAGATCACATAGTGATAAGACATCCAATCCATACCGAGGATGACCTCGAGTGATTGTAGCGGTAAACAAATTAGATTAACCAAGAAATCCCTATTCTGAATAGTCATTCGACAATGTAAACATGCTGAATTTACGGTTAAGGTCTTAGCAGGCGTGGAAACAACCAAATCAAAAGGTAAAGCAGACACAGATAACTTCAAGCGATTCACACAGTCCATAGCAATGAAGGAATGGGTTGCCCCCGAATCAAAGAGTGCAGTTAGAGTGTTACCTGCAATCTCACAATCACGCTGAATCAGATTACCAGATGGATTTCCCTCTTCAGCATTCACACAATAAATGCGTCCTCTAGCAGTAGGACGGGTAGCCCTAGCTACATTCACCACTGGTTCCACCTTTGGAGCCGTGCACTCCCTTGCCATGTGCCCCGACTTCTGACAATTGTGACAGATGGGGATGTTAGTGGTACAAGCACTAGCATAGTGTCCTTCTTTCCCACATCGGAAACATCGAAGCACTTGCCCCATTTGCCTTCCGAAATTCTGGTTCCCTGGGCGACTCGGTCCACCGTTGTTATTCTGGGGGCGATTATAAGGTTTAGCCACTTGTTTTCCCCTATTCTGATAAGTCGCCCGACTAGGGCCTCCCGAATTAAAATTCCCAACTCGGCTAGCCCTCTTGTTCTTCATATCTTCCACTTCTCTACATTTCTCTACCAGCGCTTGGAAACGTTGAATTCCCAAAGGTAAGACGGAATCTTGAATCTCATACTTCAATCCGTCTTGGAAACGATGACACATGAACGGTTCATCAATTTCTTCACGGAAGAACCTGAAATGCCTCGATAGTGATTCAAATTTAGCAGCATACTCGCCCACAGTCAGGCTCCCCTGGTGAAGTTTCAGAAAGTCGTCACCCAACTTAGTCCTGGTACTCATCGGAAAGTATTTGTCTAAAAACTTTCTTTTGAACGATTCCCAGTTCACCTCCTCGTGGGCTGCTCCCATCAACAACCTTGCACTCCTCCACCAGTATTCAGCATCCCCTAGCAACATATACGTGGCATAGCTGACCTTCACTCCAGCCTGGCAGTTAATCATATCAAAGATTTTCTCCACTTCTTGGATCCATTGATCCGCCTTCTCTGAACCCTCATCCCCCTTGAACTTAGGAGGATTGTAACGACGGAAGTCTTCCAACCCTCTTGATTCTGCAGCACGGATCTCTCTTCCCCTCTTTTCAAGATCCCGTTGAGTCTTGGCAGCGGTCTGTGCAGCGACAGAAGCAGCCATGTTGTTCATAGCCTCCGCCATTTGGTCATTCCTAGCGTTGGCTCTCGGAGCGTCATTCCTTCTGGGCGGCATGGTTTCCTATAAGAACCATCATCAAGTAGAGTTTTAACACTACTTCAAATAATTCTAAACTAACGTCCGACTAACAACACACAATTAAATTGGACTTGACAACTCAAGTCACCTAAACCGACACATGATCAGATAACAACTCCTAACTTATAGGTCGACCTACAATCTATAACCAAGGTTCCACAGCTCCCAAAGAAAACTAAACCTATGCTCTGATACCACAATGTAACACCCCGTTTTTCAAAGCGAGGGTATATTTTTTTTTTTCTAAAAGTAATTAAAACGAACAAAGAATAAATCAGGAAATGCTTTTGGATAAATAATTGAGTCATTATAATTTACAAGCAGCGGAAAAGTTTCTCCAATTACAAATCCAAAACATTTCTACATAAACATCAAATGGTACATGGGACCCATTCAAAGATGATATAAAACTGATAATATTTGTATAAGTACAGTTTTCCAAAACTAAAATACTCCAAACCAAAAAGAAGGACCCCTAGTCCCTATACATCATCCTAATCTGATCATCCTACCAAAAACTATACACCCTGAGTAATCTCCACGCGCCCCGTGAGATCCTCCTAACACAACCGCAGTCAAGCATTCCCATCTCCATCCCTGTCCGTAGGGTACGAACCAGTAGGGCCGTCCTGACTCTCATCTGAGGGCAAAGCCCAGATTTCCACAATAGTGTAAAGGGTCACCAACCAGAAAATAACAGATAACACATAGCAATTAAGTTTTTGAATGCTCAAAACAACTTTTTAACTAAGCATGCACCTTAACAGGATTTTCAATGTGCGAAAAGTTCATACATTACATTGCCAATGAAAATGAAGGTAAAATGCAGTTCTCGATCTCCTAATTAACACATGATAAAACAAAACATGGATAGATTCATGAGCAATTAATCATACAACTAAAAATGAGGATTTTCACTGAGCCAATCGATTGGGCAATCGATTGGGGTGAAGATTTTTAATGAAAACAGAATCCTGGGCTGAATTCAATCGATTGGTAAATCGATTGATTGGTTCCTGAGCCCCTGGTTTCGAGCCAATCGATTTCCTAATCGATTTGGTGAGGGATTCTTAATGAAAACAGAATCCTGGGCTGAATTCAATCGATTGGTAAATCGATTGATTGGTTCCTGAGCCCCTGACTTAAGGCCTAATCGATTGGGCAATCGATTTCGAAAGGGATTTTAAAAAGGCTGATTTACAAAATCGATTGGCTAATCGATTTTGTTCATTTGGCCAAGCCCCTGTCTTCCATCCAATCGATTGGGAAATCGATTTCCCTGATCAGTTTTCCAAAAATTCATGAATTAACCTAAGTCATTCCTAATCAAGTCCACACCCTAACACTTAGCAATTCCTACGCGATTACTACGACACACGAAGGTTCGATAACCATCATACTCACACACAATACACAACACATAGCACTTAACACCTTCATCTCAGTTATCACGATAAATCAAAATTCGAATCACTCAATCATAAACTCAAATCAAACATGACTCGCGTGCCAGGCACCCTAATGCAATGCGTATATGCCAAAATGCATGGACTCGGAATTCCAAACCAAAACCCTCCTCGAAGGGCCGTAAATCATAATTGTACCGCCTATCGCAGGCCAAAGTACCAATTACCGAGGTGCCACCTATCACGGGTCAGCACGATTTACTAAAATGCGTAAATCATAAACGTACCACCTATCACGGGTCAGTACAGTTTACCGAGGTGTCACCTATCACGGGTCAACACGATTTACTAAAAGAAAAAGCGGGAATCGTAAACGTACCGCCTATCACAGACCAGTACTGTTTACCTAGGTGCCACCTATCACGGGTCAGCACAATTCACCAAAAATGTAAATCGTAAATGTACCACCTATCACGGGTCAGTACAGTTTACCAAGGTGTCACCTATCACGGGTCAACACGATTTACTAAATAGTAACTCGTAAACGTACCACCTATCACGGGTCAGTACAGTTACCATGGTGTCACCTATCACGGGTCAACACGAATTACTAAATAGTAAATCGTAAACGTACAACCTATCACGGGTCAGTACAGTTTACCAAGGTGTCACCTATCACGGGTCGACACAATTTACCAAATGAAATGCATGAGCATACACAGACTCCATTCACAACAATCGTTAAGCAAATGCAGATATTAAAAGATTCCCCATTTTTAATACCCATTTAACTTAAACGACTTTCAAACAACATTAATTAAATAAGTCATTAAGAGATTCCCCGTTCTTAATACCGATTTAACTTAATGATTTTCAAAACAAAACGTTAAGCAAACAGTCATATTAAGAGATTCCCCATTCTTAATATACTTTTGACTTAAACGATTTTCTCGCAAAACATTCAGTAAACGAGTCATTAAGAGATTCCCCATTCTTAATACTCATTTACCGAAACGATTTTCAAAAACGATAGTTAAGTAACCGAGACATTAAGAGATTCCCCATTCTCAACGCCCAGTTAACTTAAACATTTTCCTCAAATACACATTAAGTAAACCGAGGTATTAAAAGATTCCCCATTTTTAATACTCGTTTAACTCTAATGGTTTTCAAATTCCACAGAAACAAATTCAAACATACTTTCACATTCAAACCATAATTCACAACAACCACACCAATTAACAAACATCAAGTACGAACACACCAAATACAACGAACACAAATCACGCAACATAACACCCAGATACATCAAATTTCATTTACCCATAATCATACACAATGACATTCAAATTCATTTACCACGAAACATTCATCACTATAAACAAAACCTAACTCTAAGGTTTTTACCCATAACGCACTAGTTTCGTTATTTTCCCAAATCGATACATTTAACCCTAACAAATTCCTTCCCACACAACCACAGATAAGTCCCTAATGCAAACTAGAAGTTTGGAAGGAGCCCTTACCTCAACGTTAGCTTTAACGCGCGTTTCCGGTACCGCGAGTAATTCCGGTAAAATCTCCGCTCGCAACGCCGCTTCCAATTTAGTTCACTAGCACCGTAGCGTGGTGGTGAGCAACTTTCCCTTCTGTCTCTTCGAGAAATGAGGTTCGGATCTAGAAGAAACGGAGGGGTTTGTGTTTGGATCTCAAAACCGTTTTTCTTCGTTTTCGAATCAAAGAGGAAGAGTGGAGTTGCAAAAACCTAGATCTAACTCTCACCCAACCTTGGGTCACTAGCTTTGAAGAAAAGGAAGCAACGAAAACGAAAAATGGAGAAGGATGGAATTTTGGGTTTTGCTCGCGTGAGGTTCAGAGGAAGGAGATGGAAATTTGGAAATTTCCTTCCTTTCTTTTTCTTTCCTTTGTTTTTCCTTTCTTCCTTTTTCCTTCCTTCCTTTATATACTATTTTCTTTTCCTTTTCCTTCCTTCTAGTTTTCCTTTCTTTTTCCCTCCAAACAAACATATATAAATATAATAAATATAACTTAACAAATATCTCAAAATCTAGATATTTATTAAATTACCGTTTCACCCGAAACGCCTTAAATTCTCCGTAAAGGATTTCCGCAGTTAAATTCAATTTATTTATCGACGAGAAATTTTAATCGGCATTAAAATATCTTTTTGATTAAAAAAAAACTCCAAAATATTATTAACTTTGGCTTAAAAGCTTCCGAGCCAAAATCCAAAATACGCCAAAAAAACATAAATGGTACTTTAAAATTATGGGTCTTACATGTAGCCGTTAATAACATAACCAGTGTAAGAAAAGACATGTAAACTCGAACCATTTGCTAGCCACCTCAATCTTTGTGAAATTGATTTGGGGTCTATATCAAACTTTAACTTTATGTGATTATTTAACACATGCATCGCTTCAGCTACGAGAGTGACTCCACTATTTTGCATAGTGGTCTGATCATCTTGTTCTTTGGTATAAAATGTGTAGCCGTTAATAACATAACCAGTGTAAGAAAAGACATGTAAGCTCGGACCATTTGCTAGCCACCTCAATCTATTTGAAATTGATCCGGGGTCTATATCAAATTTTGACATTATGTGATTTTTTAACCATGTTACAAAACTTCGATTGTGCTCTCGAGTTATCCAATTTTGATTCCTATTCATGTTCAAACGAGATAACTGATCAATGTGTATTGTAACATACGGTTGAACCTCATCATCATTGTGCAGAACATACAATTGTGCCTGCTCCCATTCTGTCCTTGATATAGTCAGTAGTCTCCTTCCAGTTATCCCTTCTCCTGATAGTCTTCCCGAATGACGAGACATGGGAAGCCCTATGGATTCAACATTGGACAGATATTCAGTACAAAATTCAGCAGCCTCTTCAACAATGTATCGTTCAGCAATACAACCTTCTGGTCGACTTCTACTTTTTACGTACCCTTTTAATATTTTCATATATCGTTCTATCGGATACATCCATCTCATATAAGCTGGCCCACAAAGTTGTGTCTCCTTAACCAGATGAACAGTAAGGTGAACCATTATATCAAAAAACGATGGTGGGAAATACATTTCAAGCTCACACAAAGTAACAACAATTTCCCTCTGCAATGTCGGTAATTTCTGAGGGTCGATCACTTTACTACAAATTTCCCTGAAGAAGAAACATAATCTAGTTAAGGCTAGTCGAACTTTTTCAGGTAAAATGGAACGTATACCTATTGGTAGCAAATGCTCCATTATAATATGACAATCATGGGTCTTCAAACCTTTTAACTTGAGGTCTTTCATACAAACCAAATTTTTAATGTTCGAAGAGTATCCTTCTGGAACTTTAACTTCGTGTAGAAATTTACATAAAACAATTTTTTCCTTTCTAGATAGAGTATGAGCGGCTGGAGGTAGATATGTGCGATTTCCTTTCTTTACTGGAGCCAGTTCATTTCTTATTCCCATATCGACCAAGTCCAATCTTGCATTGACGCCATCTTTAGACTTTCCTGGAACATTGAGTAACGTACCAATAACACTTTCAAATACATTTTTTTCAATATGCATCACATCGAGGAAATGTCTTACATACAATGACTTCCAATATGGCAATTCAAAGAAAATTGACTTTTTCTTCCACCCAGTTTTGACCAGCTCTCCCGCAAAAGGTTTGCCAAATTTATTGGTCAAACCTTGTACTTTTTCAAGTATTTGATATCCATTCGGTGCTAAAGGAGCTTTACCTTTTTTCTGATTTTCCATTGAATGCATTTCTCCACCCACGATACTGATGACTTTAAGGTAAAAATCTACGATGTCCAAGACATACATTCTTCTTACAATGTTTCAACCGCATCCATTCTGTACTCTCTTCACATATAGGACATGCACACTGACCTTTAATGCTATATCCTGATAAATTACCATATGCTGGAAAATCATTAATTGTGCCGAACAACATAGCCCACAAATTGAAACATTCTTTCCTATACCCATCATAAACTTCCACACCTGTCTCCCACATAATTTTTAAATCTTTAATTAAAGGAGTCAAGTATACGTCGATATCATTCCCCGGTTGTTTGGGTCCATAAATTAATAGAGACAACATCATAAACTTACACTTCATACATAACCATGGAGGTAGGTTATAAATCAACAAAATCACAGGCCAGGTGCTGTGTGAGATGCTTTGAAGACCATGTGGATTCATTCCATCAGTAGAAAGTGCAACTCTTAGATTTCTTGACTCTATCCCGAATTCAGGATACTTGTGATCAATTTTTGCCCATTGTGGGGAATCTGCAGGGTGTCGAAACATTCCATCTCTAATTCTTTCATCTGCATGCCATGTCAAGTGTTTTGAATCTTCTTCACTGCGATACATGCGCCTAAATCTTGGTATTATAGAAAAATACCACACGACTTTTGCTAGAGTAGATTCTTTCTTCTTATATCGAGAGACATTGCATTTTGGACACGCCTTTAGTAATTCATATTCGTTTTGAAATAAAATGCAATCGTTAGGACACACGTGAATCCTTTCATAACTCATGTCAATAGAGCACAAAATCCGTTTAGCCTCGTAGCTTCGACTGGGGAGTTCATTATCATCTGGCAAAATATCTTTTAAGCGTGTTAATAATTCTGTGAAGCTTTTATCAGACCATGCATTACTCGCTTTTAAGTTGTACAACTTTAATATCGCCGACAGTCTTGTGAATTTAGTACAACCATTATATAATGGTTTCTCTTCATCACTCAACAAACTCTCAAACATTTTAGGACAATCCTGAAGATCTTATTCAACTGCTTTTGCAATCTCCTCAACTCGGTTCGGCTCATATGTATCTGTATCGAAGTCAGTTGAAGCATATGTTGAACCATTCTGAAAATTTATGTTTCCTTTTTTTTTTTCTCACCATGTCTTATCCAACATGTATAACTTTGATCAATTCCATTTCATACTAAATGTCTTTCCAATTCATCTTCTCTAACGTGTTTTTCAAACAACATTTTAAACAAGGACAAACGACTCTATTTGTATCTTTTGCATTCTTCACTGCAAACTCATTCACTCCATTTTCATACTCTTTTGACAATCGCTTGGCAGACATCCATTTCCGGTCCATATTATATGACCTATATAAATGCAGTTACAAAAATAATAAGTCATTATACCAATATGTAGTACACATATCTAATATTGGAAAATGGAAACCAATGTCCATTATTATGTAACAATTTCAAAACAGAACAGATCAACAAATTTCAAAAAGAAAAGATTTATTATGTAGCAATTTATTTGTTTTCGTGACAAAAAAAAATTAATAAATACAGTACCTGAGACAACGTTTCCAATTTTTTTTAAAGGAGGAGCAATAGATGGCCGCACAGTACGTAGAGGAGATGAGGGTTCCCAGAGTAGAGGTGGTGAGGGTTCAAAAATTTGTTTTAAATTTGTTTTTATTTATTTAAAGTAAATGATTTTTATTTAAAGAGAATGATTTTACAGCGCTTGTAACAAAAGCGCTCTAATAGGTGCACTTGTAAAAAAAGCGCTGTAATAAGTCATTTAATTATTTGACTTTTACAGCGCTTGTAACAAACGCGCTCTAATAGGTGCGCTTGTAAAAAAAGCGCTGTAATAAGTCATTTAATTATTTGACTTGTACAACGCTTGTACAAAAAGCGTTGTAAAAGCCTTGTAAACATTATGCGCTTGTTAAAAAAACGCTGTAATAAGTCATTTAATTATTTGACTTGTACAACGCTTGTACAAAAAGCGTTGTAAAAGCCTTGTAAACATTATGCGCAAACGCTATATGACCCTACAACAGTGCTTGTCAAAAAAGTGTTGTTATATGCTCCGTTATTTTTAAAATATATTTACAACAGCGCTTGTATTTAGTAAGCGCTGTAAAAGGCGCGCTATAAAATGTCATTTTTGCGTAGTGATGTAAGAGTTACTAATTTATATGATTACATGCTTTTTGAATAAAAGATGAGAACGCATGAAAGAAAAATCAATTTATTTTGCTTCTTGTTTGAGCATGGACGAACTCGCTCGGGTGCCTATACTTGTGCCTCTGTTCGGATATTCCAATTTAAATAAATTTGCCGCAAAATCTGATGTTGTGTGTTAATCTTTGGAGGAGATAAATAGTAGGTTCGTTTTCAATTTTTACAAATCAATTTAGTTTAATTCTACCATCTAATTTCATTTTTGATTTTGTTAAACAACCATGGTTCATCCGTGTCAATTTCCGAAGCCTAGTTTAAAAGGAGATACTCTATCAAATATTTGTAGAGTATAAGGTCGGTCTTAAATCTTGCCAAAATCCCCTTCACGGAAGCTTGATTCTGTCTAAAGACCCTACTCTGAAACTTCAATACCTGCATGCTAAATTGTTTACTCTCTAGAAACTCTTAGGTAAATGGGAAATTGTTTCAATAAGAAAAAAAGAATTGGTTTAAATATATTTTTGTCCTTATAAATATATATTTTGATTTTATTATAAATATAATTTATTTTAATTTTAGTCTTTTAACATTTTTTGTATGATTTACACTTTTGTAAATTTTAGATGAAATGACATGTAGTAATGTGCTAATTTATTATTGAATACAATCCAAATAATATCAATTCAGAAATATTTCATATATGATATTGATTTTCTTAATTACTTAAAAGATGACATATTAAATAATAATACATATTTAATATAGGAAATATACTTTATTAAATATTTTTACCTTATTTTCATATTAAATATTTCTTTCATTACAAATTAGCACAAGATGAATGGTTTTAAGATTTGTGGTAGGTTGAGAAAGAAAGAGGAACTTTTGTTTGTTTGTAGTGGTGAGAAAAATTGATTGTGTTGAGAAAGAAAGGTTGGGTTTTAGGGTTTCTTTGAGTAAATTGAAAAAGAAAGAAATTTGACGAGGACAAACATGGATTGTCTGGGCCAAATTTCAAATACACGTCTACATACTTCTCTTTTTCTTTTTCTTTCTTTTTTTTTTAATTAGTTATTAAATATTTCACATTTTCTAGAAAAAATAATTCTGCAAAAACTATTTTGTATTTTTTTTTATTAATAAAGAAAACTAAATTATGTAATTAAAAAATAGTTAGCGATTAAAATTTTGGTCACTAAAATTTAGTTGCTATTTCAATATCTAAATTTTGTTATCGACCAATTTAGTGACGAAATAATATTTAGGCTAAATTACATTTGTGGTCCCTTAACTTAATTTCAGGTAACGTTTTAGTCCTTTATCTTTTTTTTTTTCCGATTTAGTTCTTTATTCCTAAAAATATCAAATAAAGTATGAAAATATGAGTTTATTTGAAGATTTGCGTTACGAATTTGATGAAATTTGTATTATATTGAAGAATATAATTAATTTTATGAGTTTTGATTGAATTTTTTTTTTTGAATTTTTGTATAAAAAAGGATATCATTGTTGAAATTTTAAAACATAAAATATCAAATTGTCACTTAAAATTAAAATAAAGGACCAAGTCGGGAAAAAAAAAAAAGATAAAGGACTAAAACGTTACCTGAAATTAAGTTAAAGGACCACAAATGTAATTTAGCCTAATATTTAGTTTCACTATTCAAAACTTTAGTCTCTATTTAGGTCACTAGTGTGAAAGACAAATTTTCTATTAGTGATAATTAGTGACTGAATTTTTTGTCGCTAAAATTAAGCTGTTATTTCAATCTCTAAATTTCATTAGCGACCGAATTAGTGACGAAAAAATATTTAATTTTTAGGTTCAAAACTACGGTCTCTATTTCGATCGCTAGTATAACTGAAAATATTCAGTCTCTAAATCGATCATTATAGACAAAATTTCTAGTAGTGAAACATTTGAGATCATTTGTGACAATATCTTACAAACACATGATGTTATCATCATTTTTTAGACGGTCGCCTTTCTCTTCTTCTTTGGCACATTTTCTAGTAATAAATTATTGGTGTTTTATCGGTTTCTCTTCTTGTGTATGAGAAGCATCATTCTCCACCACCAAAATTGTAGCGACCAGATTTGCACCCACATCGTTATGTGGGTGTGGCACTGAGGTTTGATGATGTTTCGATGTTTTAACAATCACAACATATCTAGTTATTTGTGTCAGCAAGAGTCACTGGAAGGAAAGTCATGAGGTGACACACTCAACCCATATCAACTTCTCTTCTTCTAATGGTTGGACCTCGCATGCCTTACAGACACCTTAGCTATTACAAGGAAATTGTTGTGCCATTGTAACACCCCGTTTTTCAAAGCGTGAGTGTATTTTTTTTTTCAAAAGGAATTAAAATAAAACAGGGAAATAAATAAGGTAACACACATTTGGATAAATATTTAAGTCGTAACACAACGACAATAAGTCAACAGAATTTACGAGCAGCGGAAAAATTCTCAATTCATGAATTCAAAATATATACATAACAAAAGTAGTACAGTCTTCCAGTTTAAAAATAAACGCAACCCAAAAGAAAGACATCCGTTCCCTCTGTGACAACCTAGTTTGATCATTTTACAAAACAACTAAACACCATGCGTGATCTCCAGGCGCCCCGTGAGATCCTCCTAACGTAGCTGCAGTCAAGCGTTCCCATCTCCATTCCCGTCCGTAGGGTACGAACCGGTAGGATCGTCCTGATTCTCATATGAGGGCAAAGGCCAGATTTCCACAATAATTGTAAAGGGTCACCAACCGAAAATAACAGTTAACACATAACATTTAAGTTTTTAAATGCTAAAAATAACTTTTCAACTAAGCATGCACCTTAACAAGATTTTCAATATGCGAAAGGTTCATACAATACTTTGCCAATTGAAAATGAAAGCAAAATGAAGTGCTCAATCCCCTAATTAAAACATAACAAATCAAGACATGGATAAGTTAATGAGTAATCAAACATCTAACTCAAACTGAGGATTTTCACTGAGCCAATCGATTGGACAATCGATTGGGGTGAAGGATTTTGATGAAAACAGAATCCTGGGCTGAAATCAATCGATTGGGAAATCGATTGAGTGAGTATTGAGCCCCAGGTTTTAAGCCAATCGATTTCCAAATCGATTTGGTCGAATATGGATGAGTCCCTGACTTAAGGGCCAATCGATTGCCAAATCGATTTCTTAAATGATTTTGAAAAACTGATTACAAAATCGATTGGCTAATCGATTTTGT
>NC_021165.2:45911762-45916826 GCF_000331145.2 Cicer arietinum
ATACTACAACGTCATGGGTTTCGAAATGGTATTGCAATCAAACATGTTATCACCAAATTCCAAAACATACACTTAACACTTATAACACAATACTACACAGACAAAATGAACCAACAATTCACAATTTAACAGGGTGTAGTCTCTCACGGACAAACACCTATGCAGTCTCTCACGGACAAACACAATTCACCAAGAAACGTAAGTCGTAAACGTACCACCTATCACGGGTCAGTACTGTTTACCGAGGTGCCACCTATCCCGGGTCAGCACAACTTACCAAACGTAAATCGTAAACGTACTGCCTATCACGGGCCCGTCCGTTTACCAATGTGCCACTTATCGCGGGTCAGCACGATTTACCAAAATACACATAAGTAAACAAGACATTAAGAGATTCCCCATTCTTAAGGCCCAGTTAACTTAAACGATTTTCAAAAACAAATATTAAGTAACCGAGACATTAAGAGATTCCCCATTCTTAAGGCCCAGTTAACTTAAACGATTTTCAAAAACAAATATTAAGTAACCGAGACATTAAGAGATTCCCCATTCTTAAGGCCCAGTTAACTTAAACGATTTTCAAAAACAAATATTAAGTAACCGAGACATTAAGAGATTCCCCATTCTTAAGGCCCAGTTAACTTAAACGATTTTCAAAAACAAATATTAAGTAACCGAGACATTAAGAGATTCCCCATTCTTAATTCTCATTTAACTTAACGATTTTCAAAACAAAACATTCAGTAAATAAGTCATTAAGAGAATCCCCATTCTTAGTAATCATTTACTGAAACGATTTTCAAAAACAAACATTAAGTAACCGAGACATTAAGAGATTCCCCATTCTTAAGGCCCAGTTAACTTAAACGATTTTCAAAAACAAATATTAAGTAACCGAGACATTAAGAGATTCCCCATTCTTAACGCCCAGTTAACTTAAACGATTTTTCACAAACAAACACACATTAAGTAAACAAGACATTAAGAGATTCCCCATTCTTAACGCCCAGTTAACTTAAACGATTTTCAAAAACAAATATTAAGTAACCGAGACATTAAGAGATTCCCCATTCTTAACGCCCAGTTAACTTAAACAATTATCAAAAAACAAATATTAAGTAACCGAGACATTAAGAAATTCCCCATTCTTAACGCCCAGTTAACTTAAACAATTATCAAAAAACAAATATTAAGTAACCGAGACATTAAGAAATTCCCCATTCTTAACGCCCAGTTAACTTAAACAATTATCAAAAAACAAATATTAAGTAACCGAGACATTAAGAGATTCCCCATTCTAAACGCCCAGTTAACTTAAACGATTTTCAAAAACAAATATTAAGTAACCGAGACATTAAGAGATTCCCCATTCTTAACGCCCAGTTAACTTAAACGATTTTCAAAAACAAATATTAAGTAACCGAGACATTAAGAGATTCCCCATTCTTAACGCCCAGTTAACTTAAACGATTTTCAAAAACAAATATTAAGTAACCGAGACATTAAGAGATTCCCCATTCTTAACGCCCAGTTAACTTAAACGATTTTCAAAAAAACAAATATTAAGTAACCGAGACATTAAGAGATTCCCCATTCTTAACGCCCAATTAACTTAAACGATTTTCAAAAACAAATATTAAGTAACCGAGACATTAAGAGATTCCCCATTCTTAACGCCCAGTTAACTTAAACGATTTTCAAAAAAACAAATATTAAGTAACCGAGACATTAAGAGATTCCCCATTCTCAACGCCCAGTTAACTTAAACAATTTTCAAAAACAAATATTAAGTAACCGAGACATTAAGAGATTCCCCATTCTTAACGCCCAATTAACTTAAACAATTTTTCTTAAAACAAAATATTAAGTAACCGAGACATTAAGAGATTCCCCATTCTTAACGCCCAGTTAACTTTTCTTCGTTTTCGAATCAAAGAGGAAGAGTGGAGTTGCGAAATCCTTGTTCTAACACTCACCGAACCTTGGGTTACTAGTCTTGAAGAAAGGAAAGCAACGAAAATGAAAATGGGAGAAGGAGGGAAAAATGGCCGCGGGTAGTAGAGGAAGAAGATGGAAAATCAGATTTTCCTTCCTTTCTTTTTCCTTTCTTTGTTTTTCCTTCCTTTCTATTTCCTTCTTTCCTTTATATAACCTTTTCTTTACCTTTTCCTTCCTTCTAATTTCCTTTCTTTTCCCTCCAACCAAACATATATATATATATATATATATATATATATATATATATATATTAAATATAACTTAACAAATATCCCAAAATATCTAGATATTTGTTAAATTACCATTTCACCCGTAACGCATTAAATTCTACGTAAAGGATTCTCCGCACTTAATTTACATTTATTTATCGACGAGTAATTCTAAACGGCGTCAAAATAACTTTTTGATTATATAAACTCCAAAATATTATTAACTTTGGCTAAAAAGCCTCCGAGTCAAAATCCAAAATATATAAAATACATAAAGTCTACTTTAAAATTATGGGTCTTACAGCCATTGCTTGAGAGTGTAGTGAAATATGAGATAGAGATGTAAGGAATGAAAAATGAGTGTGAGAGGAAATGTAGATCCTTACTTGTTTAAATAGAAGTGAGATGAATGAAAGAGGGAACTGCCTAGACTAGGATGGTAGATTGGGAACCATATTTTCTGCAAATAAAGTTAAATTATCAATTGACTGTAGCAAATAAAGTTAGTCACGCTAATCATGTCCGTGACGTAGTTGGACATCACAATTTATTAGCCACAGTTAAAATTTAGATTAGCTACGCCTAAAAGAGTCATGGTAATATATTTTTTAGTCACAGTTATTTTACGGTTAGCCACGCCTAAAACCATGTTCAATGATAAAATGGAACATGTTTTTTAATTTCACTTTTTTCACGAGCCAACCGTGTTCTAAAATTTTATACATAAACCAATGAAACATACAAAAAAATTTAACGACGTCAAAACAGTTTAAAGCAATAGCAAAACAATCTACTAAACATCACATGCCTTCCATTTGCAGTCCAAATAGCAGCATATTCCTTCCATTTGCATGCAGATAAAAAAAATGCAATTCATTTCTAGTCCAAAAATCTAGGTACACTTTACTCATTAATTATGAGAATTAGAACCTGCCTAGTGGAAGCCTAATGTAAGCAAATGTTTACTAATTAACACCAATTTGTATATATTGTAATAAATTATATTACTAAGATGAAGGGGCACCATGGTTTGGAAGTAGGTAACTTATCACAAAATTTGTTTTGCATAAAGTTAAAGAGAACTTTAAGTTGATTTTGTTTTAGTGAAAGTTGCTCCTTAGTCTCTTCATACCCATTTAGCTTTTCTTTCAAAATATGCACTTCCTTTTATAAGTCATCGACATTTTTTTATAGACTACCAACATAGCCAAACTGAGTGAAATGTTTGCGTGTTTTAAAAAACCTGAGGGGCAAACACCAACACCTAAACCACACACTCGACCTTAATGCTCAACTCCATACAATTTTCCAAGAACATCATCTGGATAAGCATTAATCTTTGATGGAACACCTTCAGTGGCAACACGTTTTTGATCTTGAAACAAGTTCTCTGATATATTTTCCTATTAAAGAAATAAAAGTCTAATTAATTCGGTACATTAAAAAGCTTATTGAAAATAACACATTTTATTTTATACTTGAAGTATCTTCAAAACAACAACTAAGACTTTTGGCACTAAAAACCTTCATGAAAAATTCCAAAAATATCATGTATTTACTTTGAATTAATTGCTCGAGGAATAGTGCAAAAAATTACAAACATACATAATTTTCACAACTTTGATAAAATGAATCAAAGTCTTTCCATGCTTTACTATATCTTGGATGCCTTAACGATTCAAATCAATCTTCGAAAACACCGCAGTTCCTCTCAATTGATCCATCAAATCATCGATACTTGGTAAAGGATAACAATTCTCAATAGTTGTCTTATTAAGTTGCCTAAACACATAAGCGCGAGCTTCTGCCCTTCTTCTTAACTAACAATACTGGAGCTCCCCATGGTGACACACTTGGTCTAATAAATCCTTTATGCAACAAATCTTTAATTTGGCACTTGAGCTCATTCAATTCCAATGACGACATCCGATACTGCGCAATCAAAATAGATCCGGTACCTGGGTATAGATCAATGAAGAACTCCACCTCTCTTACTGGTGGTTATCCTTGAATTTTTGTTGGAAATACGTCTGGATACTCCTTGACAAGCACCACGTCTTCTATGCTAACATTTAACTTTCCCTCCACGTTAGCTAATGAAAGAAACTCTTGAGTTCCTTCTCTTAGCAACACTCTGAGTTTGTTATGTTGGACTTTAGTCCTCTTAATCCTAGTTTTGACATAATTAACAAACATACAATGTTCATACATCATATGATAAATCTAATATTTTAATTGAGCAAGATTTCAGGAACAACAATCCAATCCTACACACTTGAAACAAATTGCTTGGAGCACAAGAAATCAACAAAAGTTGAATTTTGACTGAGTAAATCGATTGGGAAATCGATTTCATAACAAGGGTGTAAGGAAACATAACTGTTTGTGATTGTATAATCGATTGGGCAATTGACTGACTAAATTAGAAATGAAAACTGCACAAGTCAGTGGCACCCTGTTTTACAGGCTAATCGATTGACAAATCGATTGTACATTTCACAAAGTAAACCTGATTGAAACAAATCGATTGGGAAATCGATTGTACAAGTCACAGTGACACTCCAGTTTTGAGGGTAATCGATTGGCAAATCGATTGCTTAAGTACTATTTGCAAAATAACTTCACCTGTGACAAACACAATCGATTGGACAATCTATTGTGTGAATTTCAATCATGTCAAGTTTGGGTGCAATCGATTGGGAAATCGATTGAACTAAACGCCAGGTAAGAACTTTTCAGACAAATACACACAAATCGATTGGCACGTCGATTAACATCAAAATAGCTGAGTCACTGACTTAAACACAATCGATTGGCAAATCGATTGAAAGAACTTTTTGAAATCTCAGTGAACTCT
>NC_021165.2:45923887-45940847 GCF_000331145.2 Cicer arietinum
AGGCTGATAAGGGAATTTTACTCTACTTTCAAGTTGACTGAAGAAGGGTTTACTGCTCTAGTTAAAGGAAAAAGGATTGCTATGTCCTTTGATGATTTCTCTACCTTGTCAGGATTGCCATTTTACGGCAAGTCTATCGATGGCAGCTCGGAAGCTGACACGGCTGATGAAGGTTGGGAAGAGACTCTTGACAGGCATACAGCAGTAAAAGACCTGATGATCGATGGGTTCGTTGAATCTATTTCATTGCCCATTGGTTAAATGAAGGTACAACATAGGATGTTGATGTACACACTTACTCGTATGCTGGTACCAAGATCAGGAAACCATGCAGTAGTCCAGAAGTTGGACATAATACTGTTATGGGGCTTATCTAAAGAGCTAAGGAAGAGTTGGACATGGATTGTGCTAAGGCACATGCTGGAAGCTCATTTGGTAATGAGGAATCTGCAAAAACCACTCTGGTGTTTGGAGAATCAATTGTGAATCCAAATGCAATTGAAAAGGTTACACGGAATTTGGATAAGACCTCAAGCTGCTGTTGAACCAGCACAACCTCAGCCTCAACCTGTCACTGCACCAGCCACTCCTGATTTTGTTGCCAAAATAATGGAATTCATTGAAGCTCAAATGGCACACAATGCCAAGATGCTAGAATCACAGTCCAGATTGGAAGCTAGTTTAAGGACTCTGCAAGCATCCTTGAATTCGGTTGTTCAAGATGTGGATGCGATTCAAGCACACTTAGGCATCAAGCTGTCGTTTGAAGACATCGCCGATATCGGTCGTCAAGCAGCAGAAGAACCTAACCCGGATCCCCTAGATAACCCTGAGACTCACGTTGAGGATACACCTGCTAAGGGTAATACCGCGGTCTCAACCTCTCCCATAGATAATAGTGAGGACCAGCCTAGACTAGGAGATTAGGAGCTTTAGGATCTGTGTTGTTTTGCTATGACTTGTTGTAATCATTTGATCTATACTGAATTTAAAACTTTTATTTCATTTAGCTTAATCATTTGATATGCTCATTAACTGCTATGATTGATTTTGACTTGATACACATGAATTTCATTGCTCTAATATACAATGTTATATGATTTCAACCCCAATGCTTATGTTCTTTAACATAGGGGGAGGAATTGTTTTCTGCCTTTTTGCCTTAACTGACAAAGGGGGAGAAAAATTATAACTTGATAATACTTGTTGTTATATTATTTTACACTGATGATCTTGCTCTGATACTTGATAATACTCTGTTTTTGATAAATAGCATTTGCACTATTATGCTCTTATCTGATACGCTGTTTTTTTTGATCCAATAATGGTACATATATGATGCTATGAAATGTTGTTTATGTTATGTTTTGAATTGCTCAAGTTAAAATTGTATGATTGTCACTTATGCAAAAAGGAGGAGATAGTTGGACTTTAGTCCTCTTAATCCTAGTTTTGACATAATTAACAAACATACAATGTTCATACATCATATGATAAATCTAATATTTTAATTGAGCAAGATTTCAGGAACAACAATCCAATCCTACACACTTGAAACAAATTGCTTGGAGCACAAGAAATCAACAAAAGTTGAATTTTGACTGAGTAAATCGATTGGAAAATCGATTTCATAACAAGGGTGTAAGGAAACATAACTGTTTGTGATTGTATAATCGATTGGGCAATCGACTGACTAAATTAGAAATGAAAACTGCACAAGTCAGTGGCACCCTGTTTTACAGGCTAATCGATTGACAAATCGATTGTACATTTCACAAAGTAAACCTGATTGAAACAAATCGATTGGGCTTATGGCCAAATCGATTCTGAGTATTTGTTAATCGATTATGAAACTTAATAAATCGATTATGAAATCGATTGGTGTAATTTTTACTTTGAACATAACACCTGCAATCGATTACGAAATCGATGCATATAAGTCTTAACATAATCACTGAAAAGAGTTTGTTTAAAGAATCGATTGGTATATAAACTGTCTTTCAATCTTTTTCTCACAACTTTAAAAACTTTGATAAAAAATCTCAATACATTTTTGTTAACAATCTGATACTGCTTTTTCAGATCAATACCAAAAAGATTATCCATAATCATTGAGAGAGCTGAAAAAGTATTCTTGAGAGAAAAGACAATGTTCTCATGAACAATCCTTGAATATCCAGATTCGTGAGAAGTCACATTGATCAAGATTGAAGACTTCTTTTTGTTCTTCTTTTATTCAGTTTGTAATAATACTTTGAAAAGAAACGAAAGCGAGAAAGCCAGCTTGAAACTGGTGGCTACTTTCTTGGGTGAGAGAGCTCAACAAGAAGGAGTCGTACTTTGATTCTGTGTTAGACTGCTGAGTGTCTACAAGGATCAGAGGGTGATCAATAGGAAAGAGATCATTAGAGATAGATAGGTTTCGGGGATGAAACTGGACAATCTGTAATTGATTCTTTCTATTGGAGAAGAAAATCTGAAATCCGATTGGATTGTCAGGACTGGATGTAGGTTGTCTCGTTGACAACTGAACCAGGATAAATTCTTGGTGCAATCTTCTCTAACCCTTAACTCCTTTAATTTTCTATCTTGCAATATTTGTATGTGTGATTAATATTAGATGCATGTTAAACATATTCTGTGTTAGGTAATATTGTTTAAACTGGTAATTTGACTCGCATGCATCTTGGTTAATCTCTTATCAATCTACTTGCAATTGCTAATCTTGTATGCTGCAATTTAATTCCACTGTGTGTATGAAATTGCTTTAATTTCGTAAAGAACTGATACATTCCGATTATTTCGAGGTCATAATAATCAACATGTTACTAGCTAGATATCGAACGACTCCTGGCTTGGGGAAAAGAACCAATATGCGAGCACAATCCTGACCTTGAGTGATTGTAGGGGTAAACAAATCAAATTAATCAAGAAATCTATATCCTGAATAGTTACTTGATAGTGTAAACATGCAGTATTTACGGTAAAAGTCTTAGCATGTGTGGAAACAGCCAAATCAAAAGGTAGAGAAGACACATATAACTTCAAACGATTTACACAGTCCATAACAATGACGGAATGGGTTGCCCCCAAATCAAAAAGTGCAGTTAGAGTGTTACCTGCAATCTCGCAGTCTCGTTGGATCAAATTGGTAAATTGATTTCCAGCTTCAGCACCCATGCAATAAACGTGTCCCTTAGCAGTAGGACGATTAGCCCTTGTTGCATTCACTGTTGGTTCCACCTTCGGAGCCTTGCAATCCCTTGCAAAATGTCCTGGCTTCAAGAAATTGTAGCATGGAAGACTCTTATAGGTACAAGCATTAGTATAATGTTTTTCTTCCCCACATCGGAAACATCAAATCACTTGTCCCAATTGTCTTCCAAAGTTCTGGTTCACTAGGCGATTCTGACCCCTACTGTTGTTGTGTGGTCGGTTATAGGGCTTAACAACTTGTTTCCTTTATTGTTCTGACGGTTCACTCGACTAGGCCCCCCGGAACTAAAGTTCCCTCCTCGGTTGGTCCTCTTGTTCTTCATGTCCTCAATTTCTCTATATATTTCTTCACTAAGACATGGAAACACTAAATTCCCAATGGCAGGACAAAGTCTTGAATCTCATGCCTCAGTCCATTTTGGAAATGGTGACATAAATTGTTCATCAAACTCTTCACGAAAGAAGTCTTTGCAGTTGTCTGTGCAACAACAGAAGCAGCTGTCTGTGCAACAACAAAAGCAGCCATGTTATTCATTGCTTCAGCCATTTGATCATCCCTGTTGACGTTGACTCTTGCAGCGTTGTTCTTTCTTGGAGGCATTGTTTCCTACAAAACCAACATAAAGAAGAAATCTTAACACCACTTAGAAGAATTCCAAAAGATAACTTTCGACTTGATCAACACATAACAATTACACAAGACCTGACAACTCAAACAACTTACTCTGACGCAAGATCAGATAACGACTCCCAACCTATAGGTCGACGTACAATCTAACCAAAGCTCTGATACCACAATGTAACACCCCAATTTTTAACTACGCGGGTGCATTTTTTTTAAAGCAATTTAATAAAATAATACGTCATAACACAAAACGACAAGAATCATAAATAATTACATCATATATACAATCAAGCTAAAATAGTTTTTGGGAGGATAATCCAAAGTATACAAATAGAAAATACATCGGGGTATGAGACCTATTAGACATCCCTCATACCCCTAGGGTATTCTCGGTAGACACCTGCACATGAATATTGCTCCAATAATGTTATCTCCCTCATGATCACATAAAAGAAAATGGAACATGGATCCACTAAACAAAAGTCAAATGTCAATATATGTTATAGATACAGTCATCCCAAAACAAAATAAGTACAACCACCATAAGAAAGGCACTAAGTCCCTATACAACAAAAATTAATATGATCATCCACTAGCAACTTCAATAACAAGGGTGACCTCCACACACTCCGCAAGTTCCTTCTGACGCAGTATCTCTCCTCGAAGTAACTTCCTCCTCTTCATCATCCATACAAGGATCAGTCTCCTCAGAAGTCAGATCCACCCTCGATAGAAATACTCTCTTTTAATACTCATTACACACTAATAACTTTTCATACTTTTCACAGAGCATACCCAACACATATTATCCTCCATAACATTCATAACATGTAGCAACACGTATTACCACTCAAGAATACACCATCACATCAATATTAATCATCACATATTCACACATCAATCATACATAAATCACACATATAAGGTCCCTGTGTGCAAACTAAAAATTTGGAAGGAGCTCTTACCTTAGTTATAGCTTTTTCAACAGTTATCACTACCACAATCAAACACAGTGAAAAATCGTGTTCGTGTCGACACCTTTAATCAAGTAGTGTTTGACTTAGTCAAATTAATCTCTGAAATTTAAACTACCTTACAAACCATTTCTTACTCCTAACCCCCTTAGAGTATATTTTACTATAAGAGTTTACAATGAGTAAGGACTAATAGTATTATTAACCACAACACACTTTCAACATATTTTTATAAATTAACATTCTTTAATTTTTCAGTGAATTCACTAACAATTTTTCGAAACGTTTTAAATTATTATTCTAAAAAATTTTCACACAACCACAAATTTTTCTCAAATTTGCCATAACTGGTTTTTTTTTTCTCAAATAACTACAAGTTTGATTCACTACATATTTTTTAAGACTAAAAGTTCAATGAAAGTATTTACCTCATAACACCATAATCACACAAAACAAATATCAATGAATATTTTTCTTTTTTTATAATTTCAAAGTTCTAACTCTTTGAAATACTTTCATCCTTTTCAAAACATACATTTTTCAACCAAGTTTGTATTTTGATTCATGAAAATTTGACTCTTTTAAAAAAAGAATTTCTTACTCAAGACTTTAATCTTTACTTAATAAACTTGAAACTTTAATTAAAATCATTAAAACTTTTCTAAAAATTGAAAGTATACATATACAAGCTTGGAACCACAATTCACTAATTTTCCTTTAATCACAAGTTCAAAATTTGTTAATCATGTGTATACATTCTTAGTCATCAATCATAACCACTATTCTTGGAAATGCATAAACTAAGAAAAATCATTTTTCTTTAATCACCACGACAATATTAATATATCAGAGTTCTCTCCACCGGTAACTTGGTGTCAATGATCTCGATTCCTTTTTGAGACTCAAGGAGCTAACTACATAAACATAAATATTTATAATAATTTGTTCATAAATAAAATTTATTCAACCACAACAGAAATCCAAAATTATCTTTTTCGTACACCAAACTTTTAAAATAACATGAACTACATTATTTAGTTAAAACTAAATAAAATGAATATTTTCCAAATCAAACATACACACACTCGACTATTAAAGCACCAAAAATTTGAGTTAATAAAGTACTCTAACAACAACAACAACAACAACGACGACAACAACGACAACAACGACAACAACAACAACAACAATAACAACAACAACAACAACAACAACAACAACAACAACAAATAATTTGTTAAGAACTCAAAAATTTCGCTCTTCCCCCCATCATATAAAATTTACAAATTTAGGGGGAAAAAAAGAGGAGGAAGTTAGTGTCTCTTCTCAAATAAATTAGCTCACAAGCATCACCTGGTAGAGATGAGCAACTTTCTTTCCTAACACTTCTTGAATGGAGACTTTGATTTAGTAGAAAATTGAGGTTTTTGTTTTTGTTTTTTTGAAAACCAACAATACTTTTTTTTTGTTTTTTGAAATAGAAAGAAAGAAGAAAGGGAGGGGCGAGGAAACTGAAAAGAAGAAATGTGTCTTTGATTTATTGGGTATAAATTTAACTTTAACTTACAACCAACAATCAAATATTTATATATATATATATATATATATATATATATATAATTAAATAATTAGGTATATTATCAAATTATCATTATAGAATTTAAACACTGTTACACACATAACATCACTCACTTATCAATCTAATATAATAAAAATATCTACTCTCATCACAACTCAATTGACATGTGAATTTATCAGTAAAAAGTGACATTTTAAAATTTTGATCGGTAATAAATTTTTTGTAACTTAATTAAATTATACTCTATTAAAGAATTTTAACCGGTCCTACAAAAATATATTCCTGACTCTAACAAAATTATACTTTGGTACTTAATTCATAAAATAAAAATTGGACTAAAAGTTTAAGCAATTTAACACAAAAACAATAAAGTTGTAAAAATTAGAGTTTAGAAAGTTAAGGGTCTTACATTATAAAAAAGAAAGAATTAGAGTTTTGAAAATTGTATAAATTTACACGACAATCAAGACATTAGAACATTGTCATCTTTAATTTTATGCAATCTGAATTCATATTTGATCAAAAGCCTTTAAATTGCATGCGGTTTTTGATTCCGCAGTGTTTATTGTTATATTATTTGTGGACGAAAAGCAAAAGAAAGAGGAGTTTGAATTGTGTTTTTTTTGTTTTATACCGTTTTAACAAGGCTAAAATAAAATGATGAAAACATAGCAAATAAATAGAATAATAACAGCTTAACCAAATTACCCTGTTTCACTACCAACATGGTAGCTATGTCTGGTCCCTTCAATCTGAAGGATTTAATCCACTAATTCACCAACTAAATTACACTAACATTGAACACCTACTAGTCAATCTAATCGTGTTGAAGTCTTCTCAACCTTTTAGCTTAGTACAATCAAGTTGTTGAGGGATGCATCTGTAAGATATATGCCTCCTTGACTATGATTTTGATATAACTTCCAAACATACAATGTATATGCATTATCTGATTAATCTAATAGTTTGGGTTGAGATACATTTTAGGAAAGAATCAAACACTACACTTGGACAAATCTTGGATCTCAAGCAATCAAGCAAAGATTGATCATATCATACAAGGCTTGAAGATTATGTGTAAATTTGTCTATTGTTCACAGTGTTTATTAGTTAGATTCATCATTATGATTTCACACATCTAATACTTGCCAATTAAAACTGAAATCATAAAATAAGTGTGTTAATCAATCAATTGGTAAATCAATTGGTTAATCGATTTTCTGATTCGTAGAACAAAGTTTTCACTAAGTTAATGGATTAGCAAATCGATTACTTAAATGTTTTTATCAGACTTGTGTTCTATGATTAAAAGAAATCGATTGGACAATCGATTGATATACTTTTCTTAAGTTACAAGCTTTCTACTAATCAATTAGTTAATCGATTGCATGAATGAATTAGTTCATCATTTATCAGAAACATATTGCATAATCGATTGGCACATCGATTTTAATTAAATATCTGAGTTATAGGGACAAATCAGTCGATTGGCAAATCGATTTGATTAAGTGTCTGAGTTACAGGGACAAATCAGTCGATTGGCAAATTGATTTGATTAAGTGTCTGAGTTACAGGGACAAATCAGTCGATTGGCAAATCGATTTGATTAAGTGCCTGAGTTACAGGGAGAAATTAGCCCATTGCCAAATTGATTATGTTAATGAAAGTGAATCGACTGAGTAATCGATTGTTTGATCTCGCATTTTGAACAAAACAATTATAATCGATTATTCAATCGACTCTGATATGAACTGAGTATCAGTTTCTGATATATGCATTAAAAACATCGATTAGCAAATCGATTAGTTCATCTATTTCAAGAATTTCAAGAAAAACAAGAAACGCGAAATCGATTAGGAAATCGATTGATCTGGTAATACGCATTAATAAAATCGATTGGGAAATCGATTTGTCTGAAGTTTTTCTGAAACTATATAAACTGAATCAATCACAATTTTTAATATATAGAAAGAACTGAAAGAATTTCATAAGTTTTTCGAAAAATACACTTTGAGAAAAATTGTTGTAACTCACAAACATTATTGGCAAATACTTAGTGTGAGAATTCATTGTGATTGAATGAAGTGTTTTAGTCTTTTTGACAGAACCATCTTTGTAAAAGAAAGAGAGTGGAAATCCAGTATTGTGAAACTGGTGGTCATCTTTTAGAGTGTGTGTGATCATCTAAAAGAGATCTCAATCTGATCTTGCTAGAGCTTGGTGATTAGTTCTTAAGGATAGATTGGTTGTTGTTGTAGATTGATGTTGAGTTAGATGTATAGGTATTGAGGTGCTGGAAAGTCTGTAAACATACTCAAATCATTTCTAGTAAAGGCTGGAATCAGTAAGTGATTTCGGGACTGGATGTAGACTATCGAATAGATAGTCGAACCAGTATAAAAATCCATGGTGCACACTTCTCTATCTCTATACTCTTTATCTTGATAATACATGTGTTCTTGAATCTCAGTTTTGAATGAGTTTTGAATCTATTATTGTTAAATTGGAATTAATATTAAACAAGTTGGTTTTAATATTAAGTTCATCACTTAGGAAGGAATTGGATAATCTGGTTAATAATATTGTGTACAACTTCCTAAGGATAGAGGTCATTCCACAAACAACATCCACTATTTGGCTTGGTTAAAAAAGAACTGTTTTAAGAGTTTTCTGAATAACTCTCACAAGATGGTGTTTACATTGTTGAACTCGAAAAAAATGTTTCTCAACACTTAAACAAGACAATATTAAGAGAAAAAGTGCAGAGACGGTTGTATTATGATTCTTGTGGTACATTGTTGCTTGTACTTTTCAATAAGGGTCGCACGTCCTTTTATAAAGATGTATAGGGGTTTCTTGCCATTATTTTGATTGAAAGAAATGAGCATATATCATGAAGTTTTTTTAATCAAATCTTTTGATATTGATTCACATTAAACCTTGTCAAAGATATCCTTCAAATTGATTATGCGAATCTTGATATGAATACCAAATGAGCATATCATATTTATGATTAGATTATGTCACATAGACCTTTAGAAAAATATGGATTAAGGGCGTTTAGCAGAGGATGTGCAAAAGCTTTTTATTCTTTAGAGGTAACACCCCGAATTTTCAAAGCAAAGGTGTATTTTTTTTTTTTCAAAAGAGATTAAAATAAAACAGAGGAAAACAAATAAGGAAATACCTTTGGATAAATAATTGAGTCATTATAATTTACAAGCAGCGGAAAAGTTTCTCAAAATACGAATCCAAAGTATTTACACTTCAAAAGGTGGTACATAGACCCCATCATAAATAACATGTCAAACAGACAATATTTGTATAGGTACAGTTTTCTGAATTAAAATACTGCAACCCAAAAAGAAGGACGTCTAGTCCCTATACATCAACCTAATCTGATCATCCTACCAAAAAACTAGACACCCTGAGTGATCTCCACGTGCCCCATGAGATCCTCCTACATAGCTCCAGTCAAGCATTCCCATCTGTAGGGTACGAACCGGCAGGATCGTCCTAGCTCTCATCTGAGGGCAAAGCCCAGATTTCCACAATAGTTGTAAAGGGTCACCAACCGAAATTAACAGATAACACATACCATTTAAGTTTTAAATGCACAAAATAACCTTTCAACTAAGCATGCACCTTAAAAGGATTTCTCATATGCTAAAAGTTCATGTAATGCTTGCCAATTAAAAATGAAATCAAAATGAAGTTCTCAAACCATCAAGTAATACATAACTGACCAAAGCATTGATAAATCAATTGAGCAATCGATTATCTAACTCAAAATAAGGATTTCTACTGAGCCAATCGATTGCCAAATCGATTTGGTCAGTTTTTGCTGAGTTCCTGTGTTGCCAAATCGATTTTGTCAGTTTTGCTGAGTTCATGTGTCACCAAATCGATTTTGTCAGTTTTGCTGAGTTCCTGTGTTAAAGCCAATCGATTTCTTAAAAGATTTTGAAAGACATATTTATACAATCGATTGGCAAATCGATTAGGTTAAAATAGTGAAGTTCCTGCAACTCATCCAATCGATTGGGAAATCGATTTCCCTGCTTATTCCTTAAACGATTTTCCAAAACAACATTAAGTAAACCGAGATATTAAAAGATTCCCCATTTTTAATACTCATTTGACTTAAACGATTTTCACAACAAACATTAAGCAAACAGAAATATTAAGAGATTCCCCATTCTTAATACTCTTTTAACTTAAATGATTTTCCAAAACAACATTAAGTAAACCGAGATATTAAAAGATTCCCCATTTTTAATACTCATTTGACTTAAACGATTTTCACAACAAACATTAAGCAAACAGAAATATTAAGAGATTCCCCATTCTTAATACTCTTTTAACTTAAACGATTTTCCAAAACAACATTAAGTAAACCGAGATATTAAAAGATTCCCCATTTTTAATACTCATTTGACTTAAACGATTTTCACAACAAACATTAAGCAAACAGAAATATTAAGAGATTCCCCATTCTTAATACTCGTTTAACTTAAACGATTTTCTCAAACACGCATTAAGTAAACCGAGATATTAAAAGATTCCCCATTTTTAATACTCATTTGACTTAAACGATTTTCACAACAAACATTAAGCAAACAGAAATATTAAGAGATTCCCCATTCTTAATACTCGTTTAACTTAAACGATTTTCTCAAACACGCATTAAGTAAACCGAGATATTAAAAGATTCCCCATTTTTAATACTCGTTTAACTCTAATGGTTTTCACGCCAACATTAAGTAAACGTAGACATTAAGAGATTCCCCATTCTTAATACTCGTTTAACTTAAACGATTTTCTCAAACACGCATTAAGTAAACCGAGATATTAAAAGATTCCCCATTTTTAATACTCGTTTAACTCTAATGGTTTTCACGCCAACATTAAGTAAACGTAGACATTAAGAGATTCCCCATTCTTAATACTCGTTTAACTCTAATGGTTTTCAAATTCCACGCAAAACAAACTCAAACCTATTATCAGATCCAATCCACAAATCACACCAAAACACATCAATTCATTTCTCCACAAAATCCAACCATGCACACAACAAATTTCATCAGTAATAATTAAGAACACGTCAAATACGATGAACACAAATCAACACAATCCACCATTCAAACACAACAAGTTCCATTTACTCAAAATCATACATAAATGAGTTTAAATTCATTTTCCACGAAACATTCATCAATATAACCCAAACCTAACTCTAAGATTTTACCCACAAAACCTTAGATTCATTTTCCTTAAATCAATACATTCAACCCTACAAAATTCTTTTCCACACAACCACAGATAAGTCCCTAAATGCAAACTAAAAGTTTGGAAGGAGCCCTTACCTTAACGTTAGCTTTAACGTGCGTTTCCGGTACCACGAGTAAATCCAGTAAAATCTCCGCTCGCGACGTCGCTTCCCAGTTAGTCCACTAGCACCGTAGTGTGGTGGTGAGCATCTTTGCCTTCTATCTCTTCGCGAAACGAAGCGTAGATCTAGATGAAACGGGGAGGTTTGTGTTTGACAGTTTTAAAAACCCTAACACCGTTTTCCTTCGTTTTCGAATCAAACAAGCAGAATGAAGTTGAGTAATCTTCTCTTTCACACTCACCAAACCTTGGGTTTCTAATCTTGAAGAAAGGAAGCAAAGAAAAACGAAAATGGAGGAGAAGGTGGGAGAATGGTCGCGCGTGAGGTGACAGAGGAAGAAGATGGAATTTTGTTTTTTTCTTTCCTTTCTCTTTCTTTCCTTTCTTTGGGCTTCTAATCTTGAAGAAAGGAAGCAAAGAAAAACGAAAATGGAGGAGAAGGAGGGAGAATGGTCGCGCGTGAGGTGACAGAGGAAGAAGATGGAATTTTGTTTTTTTTCTTTCCTTTCTTTCTTTCCTTTCTTTTTCCTTTCTTCATTTTTCCTTCTTTCCTTTTTATATCCTTTTCTTTTCCTTTTCTTTTCTTTTTCCCTCCAAACAACCATATATATATAAATATATATATTAATTATAACTTAACAAATATCTACATATTTATTAAAATTACCATTTCACCCGAAACACATTAAATTCTTCGTAAAAGATTCACCGCAGTTAATTTAATTTATTTATCGACGAGTAATTCTAAACGGCATCAAAATATTATAAACTTTGGCTAAAAAGCCTCCGAGCCAAAATCCAAAATACACAAAAATACATAAAGTGTACTTTAAAATTATGGGTCTTACAATGTATAGGGGTTTCTTGCCATTATTTTGATTGCAAGAAATGAGCATATATCATGAAGTTTTTTTAATCAAATCTTTTGATATTGATTCACATTAAACCTTGTCAAAGATATCCTTCAAATTGATTATGCGAATCTTGATATGAATACAAAATGAGCATATCATATTTATGATCAGATTATGTCACATAGACCTTTAGACAAATATGGATTCAGGGTGTTTAGCAGAGCATGTGCAAAAGCTTTTTATTCTTTAGAGCGTTTCCTTTTTAGAGCGACGACTTTTCATAGTGTTGATTTTCATCAGAGTATAGACTATTAACATATTCAGAGAATCAAATGTTTGATGCGATTATAAGAGGCAAACAATGACTTGCTTGTCAAGATTATCATAGACATAGAGATCAGATCCTTGATTTGATCATCAGCGCCAAACTAATAAGAGGATTGCTTGTATTAGATAAAGTCACCAAAGACCTGTTTTAGAGGATGCAACATGAACTCATCTAAAATAATGTGATCTAGAAATTGCACACTAAAGTCGAACATTAGTGCTTTAAATTATTCCCATAAAATAATTTTGATATCATAAAAAGAAGTAAGTGTCATAGTTTTTCGAACCAACTTGGCTCTAACAATCTCCCCCTTTTTGATAATGACAAACATTTATTTTTATGAACAATTTTTAATTTTATTGGAAAAAATATAGAATATAACAACATAGCTCCCCCTTAATATATATGCATATTTAAATTAAATAAAGAAGAAAACCAAGCATTCATGTATATACATTTGTATCTACCTTTTTATATGACTCATCCTTATAAAGAGAACATGTTGGATGTATGGGTGTAGACATAGGTTTACATTCATCAATTTTAAATTTCAGAAGTAGTTCTCTTGTGTATATGGTTTGATTAATGGGTACATCATCTGGACTTTGATGAATTTGGATTAAAAGAAATAATTTTAATTCTCCCATTATGTTCATCTCAAATTCATTCGACATTAACTTAGAAAACTCTTGTCGACAGGGTTTGCCTTTAGTAGAACCAAAAATGATATCATTCAAATATATTTGGATAATGAGAAGAACATTCGTAGATGATTTTCTAAACAAAGTAGTAAAATTTTGATTACCTCTAACCTTGCAACAGGAGCAAAAGCTTTAGTGTAATCAATACTTTCCTATTTATTGTATGCTTGAGCTTTAAGTCTAGCTTTGTTTCTGACCACTTCAACTTTCTTATTTTGTTGTTTCTGAAAATCCATTTGGTTCCAATTGACTTCTTTCTTTAGACTTAAGGATAAGATCCCATACGTCATTTCTTTTGAATTGATTCAACTCTTCTTGTATAACCATTATCCATCCATCATATTATAAAGATTCATTTATAGTTGTAGATTCAATTTCAGATAGTAGTCCATATGTAGATGTTTCTTTAAAAACGAATTTGGTTTTCAGAGAACTATTTGCACTTCCAATGATCAGAGAATCTGGATGAGAAGATTTGTATTTCCATTTAAAGTTTGGTCTCCTAATGATAATGATTTATGGAGTTTCATTATTTCTTGTTCTTGAGTTATCAGGCATATCTTCTAATTCATTTTAGGGTAGTTTTACTGATTCCTCTTATATAGTTGGTTCCTTTGATATTTGTATATTTGCAATGTTTACATCTAGTTTTGGTTTTTTATGGTCGAGCTTTTTGTCATCAAACTAGACTTGAATTGATTCCTCAACAATTAGTGTTTCTTTTTTGTATACTCTATTGGCTTTAGATCATTTAGAGTATTCCACAAATGTGCACTTTTGAGATCGTAAATCAAATTTACCAAGATTCTATTTGGTATTCAAAGTATAGCATATGCAACCAAATTGATAAAAGTATGATATGTTAGGTTTTATTCCTTTCCATAATTCATAAGAAGTCTTATTAAGAATAGATCTTATATAGATTCTATTATGACTATAACATGCAATATTCATTTCGTGAATCATGGTGCGTGCCATTTCATGAAGAGATCTATATTTTCTTTCTATAACATTGTTTTGTTGAGGTGTTCTAGGAGATGAAAAGTTATGTAAAACTCCATTTTCTTCAAATAAATTTCAAAAAACTTGTTTTCAAATTCACCCTTGTGATCACTATGAATCGCTACAATAAAAAACTTTTTTCATTTTGCACTTGCTTGTAGAAGATAGTGAAGAGTTTATATGACTCATCATTGTGTTTAAGGAACGCTACTCATGTCTATCTATAATAATCATCAACAATAACGAGTCCATACATTTTACCACTAACATAAGCAGTCTTTACAGGGCCAAATAAATCAAGATGTAACTGTTCAAGTGGTCTAGAAGTGGAAACGGTATTTTTAGAATAAAAATATGACTTTATTTGTTTCCCTTTAAGACATGCCTCACAAAGAACATTTGATTTGTATTTAAGATTTGGCAAGCATCTAACCATGTTGAGTCTTTTCAATTTTGAGATTAATCTCAAATAGGCTTGTCCTGTTCTTTTGTGCCAAATCAGTTGTTCTTCATTCACAAATATAAGACACTTTACTTCTTGTTTTTCCAAATCAAGCAAGTTTATTTTGTAAATATTGTTTTTTCTTTGACCAATAGATAGTATGGATCCATTAGTTTGACTTATTTCCTTACATGACTTTTGATTGAAAGCAACATCATAACCAATGTCGCTTAATTGACTTATGCTCTATAGGTTATGCATTAGTCCTTTCACAAGTAAAAAACTTTTAATAGAAAGAACGGAACCATTACCTATTGTGTCGTGCCCAATGATCTTACCCTTCTAGTTACCTCCAAAACTTTCGAATCATTCGTTCTTGAGGATCAGGTTTTGGAGCATATACTTTCTCCCGTCATTTGTCTTGAGCATCCACTGTCTAGGCACCATGACTGTTGTTTTCACTTTGTTGCTAAGGATATCTGCAAGATAAGTTATTTTATTCTTACATACCCAAATTTGGTTGGGTCTTGATTTGTTTGTTGTGAAAGGTGCCTTAACTTTCCATGTTTTTTGCATAGGACAAGTTCTTTTAACGTGACATTTCTTTAAGCAATATACAAAAGTAGTATCAGGTAGGTTAGCCTTAGTAGTTTGTATAGGTTCTTCGAAACAAATACCATATTTATTGTTGACTTCTGAAGTTTTTGGAACATTTTCTTTTATAGTTAGATATTATCCTTTTAGGTTTTCAAACTCATTTTCAGGAGAACTGTATTTATTTGTTAAGATTTCATGATCATTTTTTTAAGAAATTTGAGTTTTGAAGAAACATTGCGATTCTTGTTGATAAACTCCTTTAACATATATATTAATTCATTACGAGATAGATCAGACAATGCTTCAATTTCTTCATCAATAGATTCATCGCCAGAATCAGAGTCAAAATGTATATCTCTCATGAGAGCCATGTTTGCATGCTCTTCATTTTCATTAAATGATGCATTAAAGTCTTTTCTTTGGGATTTTCCTTTCTCAAGTTTAGGACATTCTGATTTTCATATGACTTGGTTCTTTGCACTCATAGCAAATGATTCTTTTCTTGTCTAATTTTTCACTTACTTGGTTATTTTTAGACCGTCTAAAATCTCTTTTATTGAAAGATTTCCTCTTTTAGGGAAAAACTTACTCTTGGGCTCATGTTCCACCAGTCCAATCCCATGGGGCCTAAGTAAGCTCATCAGCTTTTCCAGAGGTAGTTTACTTAGATCCTTAGTTTCTTGAATTGTTGTTAAATTTGGTCTCCACTTAATGGGGATACTTTTGAGGATCTTCTTGACATGACCAGAGGTAGTGTAACTCTTTTCGAGAATTTTAAATCTAGAAACCAGAGTTTAAAATCTAGAAAACATTTTCATCATCGTTTTCCATTTGGAAGAGTTCTTATTTCATGACAAGTAAATTTGCCTTAACTTCTTGATTATACTTATTGGCATGTTTTTGCATGTCTTATTAGCACTTTGGACGTGCAACCCTTCTTATCATCACGTTGGATGTGCCTTAACTTCTTGTCTTAACCCTAAAAATATCCATAAAAGGACATGCAACCCTTATTGGCACGCTGTCGCTTGTACTTTTCAATAAGGGTTGCATGTCCTTTTATGGAGAATTTTAGATTTTTGGTCATTGTTCTGATGGTAAAAAATCAATATGTATCATGAAGTTTCGAATCAAATATTTTGAGACTGATTCACCATTAAACCTTGTCAAAGATATTCTTAAAATTGATTCTATGAATCATAATATGAAGACATAAATAGCATATGATATTATGATTAGAGTATGTCGTGT
>NC_021165.2:45941043-45941955 GCF_000331145.2 Cicer arietinum
CGTGTAGGCCTTTAGACAAATACAGATTCAGGGTGTTTAAGAAAGGATGCACAAAAGCTTTGTATTCTTCAGAGCATTGACTTTCATTAGAACATAGACTATTAATAGGTTCAGACGATAGATCAAATGTTAATTAGGTTCAAACTATTAATAGAACATATGCTTGAAGTTATTATTAGAGGCAAAAATAACTTGCTTATCATGGTTATCTAAGACAGATAGATCAAATGTTTGATGTGATCATAATAGCCAGACTAATCAAAGCATTGCTTGTAATAAATAAATTCTCTAAATGCGTGTTTTAGAGCACGCTCACGAGACTTAGAATACAAATAGAATGGAGTTTTGATCTTCGTTTAACTTGGACCAAAAGATTAGAGGATTCATCGTGAAGTCATATAAAATAACTTGATATGGAAACTGCACACTAAAGCAGAACATTAGCCCTTTAAATTATTCCCATAAAATAACTTTATTATCATCAAAATAAGTAAGGGTCATAGTTCTTCAAACCAACTTGGTTCTAACATTATTTTGGTGAGAAAAAATACATCCTGAGGATTAGGAGAGTGGGTCGATTTAGTGAGCTAGTTAAAGTCTTAAGGACTTATTTTAACTAATTTAATGTTATTGAAAATTGAAAGTTTTTAGTTTGAACTAGTACTTTAGTTGGGCTTGTTGAGATGATGGATTGTGACGTAAGTGAACTTTTGGAACTCAATGTACCGTGTTTGATTAGGAGTTATATATATATATTATATACATGTCTAAATCAATGTGCAATGTTGGATTGTGGTTATACTTGACTAAGTTTATACTTGATTTTGTATATTTAGGTGATTAAATTTGGTGAATTTCATTGTATGATTACAAATGAGTATGATTATGCATGAATTACTTATTATATATATA
>NC_021165.2:45941989-45948231 GCF_000331145.2 Cicer arietinum
TATATATATATATATATATAACCTTGGAAACCACACAACCAATGATGATTTTGAACAAGTTCTCAAAAGGTTTTATGTTGATCTTAGACATACCAACAGTTTTCTCATGGCCATACCTCATTACCACTCCTCTTTGTGGTAATGGCAGCAATGGATTGTTGGGTGACTTTAATTGGGAATTCTAAAACATTGCCTAAAGTTTCTCCATCCTTGAATGCATCATTGATAAATCTAGCAAATTAGAGTTATCTTGCTTCATTAATTAGAGTTATCTTGCTTCATTAATTGAATTATGTGTTAAAACTAAGATGGTTTGAAGAACAATTCATAATCTTGTTTTCATAATAACAAAAGATATTTTGTGGAAACAATTTAATGCACTAATGTGCCAATTAAAGTGTGCAATTTCAAGATCATTTGTTTATGTAGGATGTTATGCAATATCATCTGATGATCAGACTATACAAAGGAACACTAAAACTTTACTTCTATTTTCTACATTTCTAAGCTTGTGATACGCATCTCTGATAAGGTTTTGCTTAGGTTACTTATGATGGTACAAGCAATGGCCTGCTACGCCTGCCTCTGATGGTGCAAGATAATGTTCTACTTAAATTGCCTCTGAAGAAACAAGCAAGCATCTGTCAATTGCCTCTGAAGAAGCAACCAAGTGTTTGACTTTATTGCCTCTAATGAATGCAACAAGTCTCTAACTTCGTTTGCCTCTAAAGAAAGTCAACACCTTTTATAAAGTAAACACTAAGAAAAAGTTAATGCCTTGACAAAGTCAATGCCTCTAATAAAGTCAACATTTTCACATGAGTAAAAGATCTGATGGCAGTTAATCCTTTGAGAAGGCAAGTTATGTGCATCCCCTAATAAATATCCATAAGCATGCTTGCCCTAATAGTCTATGCTCTGACTATCCTATCCTCTAATCATGTACCCTCTGCTTTTGTTCAAATTACGAGGAGTGATTTCTAGGATGCAGTTTTGACCTCAATGGATAAATTTATCTTCAACGGTTCAATTGCTGAAACCCATGAATATGCATGTTGTATTTCTGGAAAAAAAAGTACACAAACCTTACCTTTAGGACATAGACCTTACCGTGAATAACTCTATAAAAGGATATGCTTCCTTACTTGAGAAACTACGAGAAAACACCACAGTTACACACAACACAACAAGCACTATAGCATTATGCAATCATTTCAAAATTTATCTAAATATTGAGAAACAAAAGTTTGAAAGTAATACATTGTAAACAAACACTTGAGAGAGATTTTTTAGAAAATCTCACTCATTTGTAAACTAGCCCGGTAGTGGTTGTTTTCCTCAACGATTTGCAAGTACCAACTTGAAGTTGAGATGACTTAACTGGTTTAGGTTAAGTGTTGTAATTCAATTTGAATTATTGGAGAAAATCCTTTTGGGTGAATGGATTGAGCAAAGCTCTCAGTTTGATGGTTTACTTTTTTCCTCTTTTTATTCATTATGAGCTTTTAATTACAAAGTTTATCAAATAAATTTTAAAACTATAAAACTCAATTCAAACCCCCATTTGATGTGTTTTTCATCCTTCAATTGGTATTAGAGCTCAGTCTCAAGGTCTGAGCATCTTATAGTGTTTGAGTAAACATCAATATACCATTTATGTTTGATGGAGATCATTTTGAGTACTGGAAAGACAAAGATCGTTGCAATCCAATAAGCTTTTTCATTTTTGGGATTCTAAACTCTAGGATTTGGTTGAAGATGAGATATATTGCTCATACTAATGATAATGGAATTAAAGTATCTAGAAAGAAAAATAATGCTCATAAGAAGTAACAATTCAATATCCATCATAAAGCTTGAACTTTTATGATGAATGCATTTACATTCAAGGAATTTGACTAGCGCAATAACAAACAGACGACCAAAAGCATATTTGATGCTTTAGTTTTCACCAACAAATGAAGTAAGCAAGTGCAAGAAGCCAAAGCCAATCTTTTGGTCAAAAAGTACGAGTTATTTCAAATGGAGGAAGATAAAGACATCAAGACAATGTTTTCTAGATTTTAGACTCTGGTTTTAGGCTTGAGGGTGCTTCAGAAAAGCTATACAATTGTAGATCCTGTAAGAAAGTTCTCCTAAGTCTTCCAAGCAAATGGAGACCCAAGATCGTTGCAATCCAAGAAGCAAATGATCTAAACAGTCTTCATCTGGAAGAACTGACTAGTTCCCTCCGATCTCACGAGATTGAACTTGTAGAGGATGAGACGTAGAAGAAGCAAAAGTCTTTCGCTCTCTTATCCAAAAACAAGAAGGCTCTACAAGAAGTTGAAGAACCAGAGGATGATGATTTAGAGGATCAGAGTGAAGATTCAGAAGCTGAGGAAATATCCTTTATCTCTAGGAAGATTCATCACATGTGGCACAAGAAGAGATTATTTCCCCAAAGACACTTCAATAAGTAATAGAACAAGGAAATAGGTACGGACAATAAGAAATTCACAAGCTTCAAGTGCAAGGTACCTAGACACTTCAAGGTAGAATGTCCAAAACATGAGAGAAGAAGTCTAAAGAAAGAATCCAAGACCAATAAAAAAAAGGTTTGATTAAATTGGATGATTATGATGAAGAACTTGCAAAAATGGCTCTAATGACTCATATATAGTCTAACTCTAATTCAGACTATGTTGAAGAAATCGAGATATCCTTAGCAACAGAGTTTAAACACAATCATGATCCATAGATATTGGCTGCTCACGACACATGACAGAAGAAAGGTATATGTTTCAAAACCTGACCCTAAAGGTCGAAGGAACAGTTGGATTCAGAGGAAATCACAAGGGAAAAATAATTGGTAAAGGTTCTTCTTGTTTTGTTACAAAAGTTATGTTTGTTAAAGGACTCAAGCATAACCTATTGAGCATAAGTCAATTAAGAGATAATGGTTATGCTATTATCTTTAATAAAAAATCTTGTAAGGAAATCATTCAAACTAATGGGTCTATTATTTTTACTGGTTAGAGGTAAAACAATCTATACAAAATAAATCATTTTAACTTAGAAAAGCAAGAGGTTAAATGACTTGTGTATGTGAACGAGGAACATTTTACTTGGCACCAATAATTAGGCCATGCCAATTTGAGATTAATCTCAAATTTAAACAAACTCAACCTTGTTAGAGATGTGCCCAATCTCAAATTTTAATCAAAGATTATTTGTGCGCCATGCCAAAAAGGAAAACAGACTAAAAATGCATTTTCTTATAAAAAAATTGTTTCCACCACCAGACCTCTTGAGCTTTTACATATAGATCTTTTAGTCCAGTCAAAATTGCCTCTGTTAGTGGTAAGAAGTATGGACTTATCATTGTTAACGATTATACTAGTTGGACATGGGTTAAATTTTTTAGACACGAGGATGAGTCACATAATGTCTTCACTACCTTCTGTAAACAAGTGCGAAATGAAAATTGTCTTTTAATCACAACAATTCGTAGTGATCATGGTGGTGAATTTGAAAACAATTTATTTAAAGACTTTTGTGAAGAGAGTAGAATCTTACACAAGTTTTCCTCTCCTAGAATACCACAGAAAAATGGTGTTGCGGATAGAAAAATAATATCTTCGAGAAATGGCACGCATTATGATAAATGAGATCGATGTTGCAGAAGCAGTGAATACTGCATGTTATATTAAGAACAAAGTCTTCATCAAACCTTTCTAAATATGACTCCTTATGAACTGTGAAAATGAATAAAACCCAATATTTCTTATTTTCATTAGTTTGGGTGTACATGCTATTTTTTGAACACTAAAGAGCAATTTGGCAAGTTTGACTCACGATCTCAAAAGTGTATCTTTTTGGGATACTCTATAAGGTTTAAAGCATATAGGGTATACAAAAAAGAAACACTGATTGTTGAGGAATGAATTCATATTAAGTTTGATGACAAACAACCTGAATATAAAAAGTCAGAGCTAGATGATGATTATGTAGGTCCACAGAACCCAGAGGAAATAAGCAAACCAGAGGAGCTAACACAACCAGATGAACAAAATAGGAAAATTAGAGGAACTGAGCACATATGAGGAAATGAACAAAACATTAGAGAATAAGACTGGTAACACCAGAACAACTCAAGATCCATTAGAATCTAGAATTGGATGGAAGTACAAATCATCTCATCCAGACTCCCTGATTAATGGGAACACAAGTGATCAGTTGAAGACCAGATCTGCTCTAAAAGATAAATCTTCGTTTGGTCTGCTCTCTCAAATCAAACCAACATATGTTGATGAAGCCTTATCAGACAATGGATGGATTCGGGAAATGCAAAAATAGCTCAACATAATTCAAGAGGACTAACATTTGGGATATTATACCCAGACTAGAAGAAAAGAAACCATTGGAAACAATTGGGTATTCATGAATAAGTTGAACAAGAAAGGAGAAGTTATAAGGAACAAAGCTTGACTAGTAGCTCAAGATTACAATCAATATGAAGGTATAGATTACACTAATATGTTTGCTTCGATGGCAAGGTTAGAAGAAATTCGCATTTTATTATCTTTTAATGCCTATAATAGTATCGTCTTATATCAAATGGATGTCAAAAGTGCATTTTTAAATGGTTATATAAATGAGGACGTGTATGTTAAACAACCTTCAGTTTTTGAAAATGGTGAGTTTCCAGACCATGTTTTTAAACTTAAAAAATTTTGAAAATAAAAAAACCTCTAGTTTTTGAAAATGGTCTCAAATAAGCACCAAGAGCTTGGTATCATAGACTAAACAATATTTTACTTGAAAATGATTTTGAAAGCGGACAAGTTGACACTACCCTATTTAGAAAATAGTCTAAAAATGACCTTCTCATAATTCAAATTTATGTAAATGATATTATCTTCGGTTCAACTAACAACAAGCTTTTTCAAGATTTTGCTATGTTCATGCAACAGGAATTCCAAATAAATATAATGGAAGAACTGAAATGTTTCTTTCGAATTCAGTTTCAACAAAATCAAAATGGTATGCTAATTCGTTAGATCATGTACACTAAGAATTTCTCGATAAGTTAAAGATGGATGAATCCAATCCCATGAATACCCCGATGCATCCAATCTGTTCTATTGACACATGTGAATCAGGAAAATATGTTGTCTAGAAAACTTACAGAGGAATGATTGGATCACTTCTCTACTTAACTGCTTCCATACCTAACATTTTATTTAGTGTTTGTTTGTGTCAAGTTTTAATCTGATCCAAAAGAATCCCGCTTAACAACCTTTAAGAGGATTTTTAGATATCTGAAAGGCACTACTAACCTTGACCTGTTTTATAAGCAATCATATGAATACAGGTTATTCGGATACTGTGATGCTGACTATGCAGGAGATAAACTTGAAACAAAATCACTAGTGAAAATTGCACGTTTCTTGATGAAAATATGATATCTTGGTCAAGCAAGAAGCAAGGTACGATAACTTTGTCCACAACAGAAGCATAATACATATTTGCAGTTTGATGCAACACTCAACTTTTGCAGATGAAGCATTAGTTAGAGGATTACAAACTCTATGAGAGTAAAATTCCAATTTTTAAATTACACTTCTGCAATTTGTTTAACTAAAAGTTCTATTTTGTCCAAAAAAGAATCTTAGATATAAAATTGGTCGACACTAATCATCAATGGGCATATATTTTTACAAATCAATAAAGTTGAGGATATGTTCAACTTTATTAAAGAAAATTTGAACTTTTCCATAACTTAATGATGTTTTGATTTGTAGATGTATTGCCTATGATAGAATAGAATTTTCTATTGAAATATATATGCTCTACTCCAGTCAATTGATATACTTTGCAAATTGTGGATGTTTATGTTAGTAATAATATGAAATGAAATTATTCACTCTTTTTGTTTGATGACCAAAGGGGGAGAATATATTTTGAGAATAAACTTACTCGAATACTTTGATTTAAGACTTTCAAAAAGGGGAGAATAGATTTTGAGAAAAGCCAGAATATTACTTTGCACTCTTAGATTTTGAGAACAATTTTACTTGAATGCCCTTATTTAAAACTTTCAAAAAGAACGAGAATAGATTTTGAGGAAAGTTAGAATATTACTTTGCACTCTTGTATTTAAATATGCTTAGGGGGAGTTTTGTGAATTATGCTTTATTTTTTATTATTAAATTATTCACAAAATAGATGTTTTGTGATAAAAAAAAAAAAAAGGGAGT
>NC_021165.2:45948366-45985968 GCF_000331145.2 Cicer arietinum
CAGGAAGAACAACTCCCCCTATCTCTAACATTAGTGCACTTTCAAGATCAATTGTGCACTAATGTGTTAATTAAAGTGTGCACTTTCAAGATCAATTGTTATTTTGGACATTATGTTATATCCTCTAATTATCAAACTATAAAAAGGAATACCAAGACTCTACTTCTATGCTCTACATTTCTAAGTATGTGATATGCGCCTCTGATAAGGTTCTGCTTAGGTTACCTTTGATGGTGCAAGCAATAGTGTGCTACGACTACCGCTAATGGTGCAAAATAATGTTCTACTTCAGTTTCCCTTAAAGAAGCAAGCAGACGTCTGACTCAGTTGTCTATGAAGAAGCAAGAAAGTGTTTGATTCTGTTGCCTCTGATGAATGCAACAAGAATCTGACTTCGTCTGCCTCTGAAGAAAGTCAACACTATGAAAAAGTCAATGCCTATGATAAAGTCAACACTTTGACAAGAGTAAAAGATCTTATGACAGTTAATCCTTTGAGAAGACAAGCTGTGTGCATCCTCTAATAAACACCCATTATCATGCTTGCTCCTATAGTATATGCTCTGACTATCTTATCCTCTGATCATATACCCTTTGTTTTATCTGTTTTAATTCAAATTACGAGAAATAATTTATGGGTGGTGAACTAGTATCAATCTCTGTGCGATTTACTTCTTTCTTCTATTTAATCGTTCTAGGTTTTTAATTACCAAGTTTATCAAAGAAATTTTTAAAACTATAAATTGCAAATCAAACCCCTATTTCTTGTGTTTTTCAACCTTCATTATGATCTAATAACTAGGTAGTTTATGCTATTATTTTATATTTTAATGTTGGGAATTTTTACTAGTTAATCAAAGCATGGTTATGCTAGTATTTTGTTACATTTTATGTGTTTATCTCAAGTGTTCGTGATTAGTGCTTAATTTGGAATAAGAATTAATGTTTGATGTTGTAACTGGTGGATGATTTATCACCCGAGGAATGCTTGTTTTAGTTGAAAATGTGTCTTTAAATATGCTGATTTGATTTAATTAGTGTATTGAAGTGAGAGGCACAAGATGAAGAAAATTGGGAGTAGTCCCTTGTTGAAATAGGCGTTGACGGGTGGTACAAAGAATACTTTGTATTGGTTGGGCCTTGCCTTATTTAAGGAAAGATATAGGGTCATCCCATAATAATAAGGATTGACTAATGCACTCTGCCCTATGTTTGGATTGACAAAGAAACCCTCACTCAATGAAGTACCATTTCCACTCATTTTTCCTTCATTTAAGACTAGAGTTAGAAGTTGTATCTCTCACCAGAGCAATTGGTTGTTGACTACCCATTGGGTCTAGTGAAGATTCACTTAGCTTATTTATTAATTACTTCAAGTTTGTGGTAATGAATTTTAATTGAGTTCCTTCTCTTTGATTACTATCCTGGTCATTATGAGTTAAAACACTACATTGGATTATGTTAACTTTGCTAAGAAGTAGTATTATTCATATAATGTGTAATGGTGTGAATGCATTGTTAGTACTCGGATGTTTATGATTTCCATGTTTATTCTGGGTTTGATCACTTAGGATAAATAATAGTTCATTAATTAGTAAAGCAATTAATGAATTGAATTCAAGTAACTAATATGGTAGATTAGTTAATGGACTTATCAAACTAAACCAAATGCTTAGACATAAGGTTTGGAACCGTAAAGTGACTGAGAAAGTTTAGTTACAATAGAATGAATTTAATGAGTGCTTAGAAATAAAGGAATCTCGACACCATTATATTTTTTCACTCAACTTAAAAGCAAAATTAGGTTGAACTTTGCACTTAAATGTTGTAGCACCACGTAACATCAGTGGTATACCTTATTATAGTAAAGGAAACATAGGCCTACTTATAAGAACCTTAAGAGCATGAAGATATGATAAATATTTTAATAAATTAGGATGACCTTTATTTATTTTGATTTGGTTTGTAATAATTCTTAGTTTGCTTAGATTTGGAATTTTAATAGTTTTATTATAGATTTAGTTTATGTTATGTATAAGTGAAGATACTTTACTTCCTTACATTAAGTTTATTTTAGAAAAAATAAGATGTAACCTCAATATGGGCCTAGAGAATGATATCACTTATGACTCATTTAGGTTTAAAGATAGACTTACTTTATATATGCATTTGTAACCTCATTGAAGGGAAGATTTTGAACATTATTTTTGTGAGGCTTTGCTGTCTAGAGTTCTTGAAAGAATTCACTTTGAACTTATCAAGGTTGTTAATCCTTCTGGCGTTCTTTTTGGTTGATCAATCCCTAGGTTGTGGTGCCATTTTGTTCTTGGTTTGTTTGCTGAATAATAATTTTGAGTTTCCTTTACATCAAACCCTAATACACAAATTCTACCAATTTTCGTGTTCAGTAACCTACAATCATATCCCAAGTTCTACATATTTGTTTTCGGTGATTCAATAGCCTAACTTGTGTTTTGGAACATCATTTTTCACCTCATGTTGGAATCATCTTATTTTGAGTTTCGTAGCTTTTGTTATCGCGTTCTCCAACAACACGTGACTTTAGCTCTAATATGTAAGTTTCCAACCTAGAATGATCCTTAAGGTGATTCATGACAAACACGATCATATCATTTGGTACTAGAGCTTGTATCTAGGTTTGAAATAGAGTAAAATTTTGTTTATGAATTTTTTTTATGTGAAACATAAATTGATTGTTGCATTGCTCTTTTTTGAATTGTTGTTCTTAGTTATTTTGTGTGTTGCTGCTACTTGAAAAAAAAAAAGGAAAAAAAAAGTAGTTGTATTGTTTAAAGTAGTGCACACTACATATTTGACAAAATTCCTAAGAGTATTTTCTGATCACATTATCATAGTTTTGTGTTAAGTTGCTTTCTTCTAACCAATTTTGGCTCCTATCTGTTCTTGTTGATTCACTTAAGATCTTGAAGAGAACAATTGAGTAGAAAAAGGCAAGAGAGATACATTATAGAAAAAGGCTAAATTGAGTGAAACACGAGTGACAAATTCAAGAGTGTAAACACATGAACTGTGTGGTGAGGTCTTTTTCTTTCACTATTGTTTGTTTGTTATTTAAAATATGGTAGGAATAGGTGGTGATGAGGATTAAAAAAAAAAGTATATCATATCATCAATGTATTTGAGATTTTGTATTGGATCCGGAGAATGTAAAATATATGTACGAAAATGGATATGCAAAATAGGAAAGAAAAGTAGAGAAACTACCCTTGAGAGAGAAAGAGAAAATGATAGAAAAGAAAGAACAAGAGGAGAAACATTTGAGAGACATAGGGTAAGAAATTAACTCCAACTATTTGTCTAACTTTGATAATTCTCTATTGCAAGTGCTTGAAGAAGTGTCTCTAAAGGAAGAATGATATCAATATGTTAACATTGAAAGTAAAGAGAAAGATTACCATAAAATTGAAAGTCTCTTTAAACAAGAGAGTGAGGTAAACGAAGCAATGTTAGTGCTTGAAGGTGATTATTCAAAGGTTCCTCAAAAGGATGCTTGCAAGGTAATTATTGAGTCACCATTTTTTTGTGATAAAGAGAATGTCCATGAGACTCAACTTGCTTTGAAACCTTTGCAAATACAGAGTAAGATATTGTTTGCCACAAATTTCAATCCAAAGAAGGTATATTTGCTCATGAATATCAACTTCAAAAGGTATAACTTTATCCTCATCTTTAGAATTTCTTACCTTTACCATAAATGTGGTAAGATGTTAAAAGTTCAAGATGTGTAATTTGTTTCACCAACTTATCACATTTGGTGACTTTTCCTTAAGTGCATGAAGATGATCCATAATTTAATAAATGATCCATATTTTAATGAGGTTAAAAGTTCAAGATGTGAAATTTGTTCAAGAACCTTAAGTGCATGAAAATGATCCATATTTTAATAAATTAGGATGAACTTTATTTATTTTAATTTGGTTTGTAATAATTCTTAGTTTGTTTTGATTTGGAATTGTAATAGTTTTATTATAGATTTAGTTTATGTTATGTGTAAGTGAAGATACTTTATAACTTCCTTACATGAAAAGAAAAAAAAAAGATGTAAGCCTAATAGAGGTCTAGAGAATGGTGACACTTATGATTCATTTAAGTTTAGAGATAGACTTACTATAAATATGCATTTGTAACCTTCTTGTGGGGAAATTTTGAACATTATTTTTCCGAGGCTTTTGCTCTCTAGAGTTCTTGAAAGAATTTATTTTGAACTTATCAAGGTTGTTAACCCTTGTGACGTTCTTTTTGGCTTATCAATCCCTAAATTGTGGTGCCATTATGTTCTATGTTCGTTTGCTGAATAATAATTTTGAGTTTCCTTTACATCAAACCCTAATACAGAAATTCTACAAATTTTTGTGTTTAGTAACCTGTGATCGTATCTCGAATTATACATACTTGTTTTTGGTGATTCAACAACCTAACTTGCATTTTGGAACGTCATCTTTCACCTCATTTTGGAATCGTCCGATTCTGAGTTTCGTAGCTTCGGTTATCGTGTTCTCCAGCAAAATATGATTTTGTCTCCAATCTATAAGTTTCCAACCTAGAACAATCCTTAAAGTGATTCATGACAAATACAATTATATTGCCTACTCTTTATCTAATCAATCTAAAACTCACTTTACTAATTAATTTTCTTAACTTTTTGTTACACAAAACTATTTGTTATTTTATTTTCTCAATTGATTAAAATGAATGACAATAGAGTAAGTAGAAATCAACTAACAATCCTCGATGGAATGATCTTATTTTACCATTTTATTACTTGTGTCTAACTGTGTATACTTGCACATGTTTATGTTTTTATGCAGCAATTAGTGTGACTCTAGAATTCCTTTACTAGCACATCACATATATTCAATTTTTCTATGGAAAAGAAATTGAACCAATAGATTTCACAAAGATCGTAGATGAAGTTCTAGAATTCAACTCTAAGATCGTTGAGTAAGTCGAGTTGATCATGTTGGAGTTGATTGCAAGTCCCACATCCTTTAGTGTGGGAGAATAAGGATAAGGCCAAGGCTATATATTGGGTTTTGGTCATTTGTTTTCAAATGCACCAGTCAGCAATAGCACTTTAAGCTTGTATCTGACTTAGTTTAAATATTTGCTTTGTAAGAGTGTGGTTGTACTGGGGTGTGAGTGAGAGAAGTCTATGTGTTGTAACAATTTTCACATAGTATTAATTCTTTGGTTGCCGGTTTAGGCAGCGGCCGTGGTTTTTTCTCCGGTTTTGGAGTTTCCACGTTATATTCTTGTGTTGTGATTGTGTCTTAATTCTTTTTGACTTATGCTATTTTTCCCAACAACTAGTATCAAGAGCCAGGTTCGGAGGTTCGGTAGGATAATTTTTCTTAGTATGCTCTGTGGTTGCAGCTTTGTCTGATCTTCCACATCAGAAAAGAATTATCCTTGGTTTTGTTAGGGGAAAGGTGATACTGTGAAAGTGCTGTTTAGGGAGGTTCTGGCTAAGGAAATACTTGGTATTTAAGTGTGTCTGTTGTGACCCACCTCTCTTTCCTGGGAACTTACCTGGTGTACAGTTTACAGTCTGCGTGCAGCTGCTATGTCTTATTCAAGCGTTATGAAGTTTGACATAGAGAAGTTTGATGGAAGAATCAACTTTGGCTTGTGGAAAGTACAAGTCAAGGATGTGCTTATACAATCAGGATTACACAAGGCGTTGAAAGGAAACACTTCCAACATGGAGGCCGACAAGTGGGAGGAACTAGATTTGAGAGCTGCAAGTGCAATTCGTCTGTGTTTGGCAAAGAATGTTCTTGCGAATGTGCAGAATCTGTCATCAGCCAAGCAACTCTGGGAGAAGCTTGAAGGGTTATATCAGGCTAAGGGCATCTCAAATCGGTTGTTGTTGAAAGAGCAATTCCACAATCTGCGCATGGATGAGGGTACGAAAATCTCTGATCATCTTAGTACTTTGAATAATATTGTCTCTGAGTTGGAATCTATCAAAGTTGAGATTGATGATGAAGATAAAGCGTTAAGGCTCATTTTGTCCCTTCCACCTTCCTATGTTCATCTTAAACCTGTTCTGATGTATGGGAAGGAAAGTTTGAGTTTTGAAGAAGTTGCAACTAAAATTATTTCTGAAGAAAGGAGAATGAAAATGATGAAAGCACTTCATCAAGCTCAATGTTGCTGACTAGAAGTGGGGCTAATGGGAAGAAGATACATGCAAAGAATTTGGTGTGCTGGGAGTGTGGAAAGTCTGGGCATGTGAAGAGAAATTGTCCAGGTGGAGCAGTATCTGGAAAAGACTCTGAGACAAGTGCTGGCAAGGTCTCCCTTGTTTGGGGAGATGATGGTGATCTCATCTAGAAGATAAAGTTTGTCCTTATGGTATTTCCGCTATACCATGAAAAAGGACAAGTTATTGCTAGCGGATTCAGAACAGCACACGGGCATTGGTTGGCATTGATGCAAGGTGTGTGGTGATGTGTCGATGGCTGAAGAACTTCCTGGAAGCCAACATGGGAGTTGCACCATAAATTTCAGCAAGGTTTCGACATGAGGAAATTCTTGGAATGGTTTAGTTCCAAGTGGAGAAAATTCTTGGGATGGTTTAGTTCCAAGTGAAGTGTACTTTTGATGGTGGAGTATGATTGTCGGTAAGACAATGGAAGCGGAAGTAACTCTTACAATCAAGGTGGAGATTGTTGGGGTTGATTGCAAGTCCCACATCCTTTAGCGTGGGAGAATAAGGAGAAGGCCAAGGCTATATATTGAGTTTTGGTCATTTGTTTTCAAATGCACCAGTTAGCAATAACACTTTAAGCTTGTATTTGACTTAGTTTAAATATTTGCTTTGTAAGAGTGTGGTTGTACTGGGTGTGAGTGAGAGAAGTCTATGTGTTGTAACAATTTTCACATAGTATTAATTCTTTGGTTGCCGGTTTAGGTAGCGGCCGTGGTTTTTTCTCCGGTTTTGGAGTTTCCACGTTATATTTTTGTGTTGTGATTGTGTCTTAATTCTTTTTAACTTATGCTATTTTTCCCAACAGATCATGATTGTAAGCCATTGTAGGTGTAGAAGGAGTAGAATTTGATGTCATAGATAATCCAAATAGGGAATACTAGATTACCAAAAGTGTTAGAAGTGAAATGCGAAGGTAGTGAATGTTTGAGTGTTGATGTTTTTAATAAAAAGTTCGAGTTTCTAAATTCTAAAGTGCATTAAATGATTTAGCACGCACTTAGAATTAGTGCTACATGTATCAAAATACCAATTAACACATACGTAAGAAAACTTTTCAATAGACAAATTGGATTTCATTCAACCTGAGGCAAAATGAATCTCAATTTGTCAAAGGTGTAACGTGTATGTAACCTAAAATACTTATTTTAACAGAGACAAAATAAACTCACTTTTCAAAGTGAAAATATAGCTTAATGTACGAAAGCCAAACTAATGGAGAGTTTGAGTTATCATTCATTTATAAATTGAATATTCAAATTCATCTTTATAAAGTTGAATCTATCTTCAATAATAGGTTTTATAAAATTATGTTTAATCCCTATATGCTTTGCTCTAGAGTGTAAAATAGCATTTTTGATTAAGCAAATTGTAGAAGTATTATCACAAAAGATAGGAATGTTACTCTTATTAATTTTATAATCTTCTAACTAATGTTTCATCCCTAATAGTTGTGTGTTACACCTTGTTGTTGAGATGTATTATGCTTGACTAGTAGATCATTTTTACCAAGAAAGATGCAACTTCCACTAGTGTTTTTTCTTCCAAACTTGTCTCTAGCATAGTCAGCATTACAGTAATCTAATAATTTGTCAGCATTACCTTTTTCATGTGTCGTCTTTAGTGAGAGAACAAGTAGGATGCATGAGAGTCAGCATAGATTTGCATTTATCCATCTTAAACTTCTTGGAAGTTCTTTTGTACTCAAATTCAACAAAGCTTTAAAGGTTCATCAAACTAAATACACAAGAATATTAACTACCCTTTGTCATTTGAAAGTAGATCTAGAGTCTTTTACTTAAATTTTCATTTTAATGCTATATTTTAAAATTGTTACTTAAAAATGTGTCAAAACAAAAAAAATTATTTGTTTAGACTAACACTGAAATAGGTAACATATATAGTCAATTCTTGTGAGAATGATATTTTATTTACACTTTATTACTTATTTATGATACTTGCACAATTAATTTCCGCAACAAAAAGTCAATCCTTTTTTTTCTTTGACAGATAATCACTACAACAAAAATTATATTTAGCAACAATTATTATAGCCTTTGGAGACAATACAAATTGCCACTAAATTTTTTTATAACAATTACTTAATGGTGGGTGTATCTAGTATTGCTAAAAAAATTAGCGACTATTAAAAAGATGTTGGTAAAGACCTATTTTATTGCCACTAAAAGGTAGGTAATGGCCACTAAAAAGATGTATTTTGCCAAAGTTATTTCATCCTTTTACCGACCATTAAGTATTGCTGGTATAAGAAATGAAAAACCCCTAAAATTTTCACATTTTCCCTATATTTTGGTGTCAGAATATAAAAACTTCAACTTATCACAAATTTGAAAGTTTACAAAACTTACACTACTAACAATAATTTTAACAAAAATAAACGTGCCAAAAATTTCCATTCAAATATATACAAACATGTACAGCAGACTGTTTCCATGGAGACAAATTTCGAAACTGCAAACAAAACAAAATTTGTCAAGGAAACTAGAAGCATGAGGGTGTGTCTCTGTATTAAAATTAGTTCTACACTTCCACTCATAAAAACCTAAAAATTAGCTAGTGCTTCTTCTATCATCTCTACTCCACTTCTTCACTTGGCTAAGTAACCTAAACCTACCCAGATCTCATATACTTCCTACACCGCAATGAAAACAGTTTCCTTGTTAAGGATACAAAGAGAAAGAAGCTCATGCATAAAATCAGCTTGTATTTCTCAAAATAACTTGTAGATACTCACGTATCATATTCATATTGTCTCATATTTCAGTTTCAAACTTTAATCAGAAAAGGGTTATTAATATAGATGATTTCTGAGTATTTACTCCTAATATATCTTCAAGAAACAAGACATTTTTATGGGTTTTTAACTTTTTATATTTGAAATATATCAACAAATGAATTGTCATATGTCATCTCAATCACTTACTAGTACTCATGATATCAAGTACATGTTCGATTGAAGGAAATTTTGGAAGATAACAGGTGGACATAAGATGTATAAAAATATTTGTTTCAACTGAGTCATTCCATAATTTGACATTATTAGCGATACATTGATTATATATATTATTATTACAGATAAATACTTTTGTAAATATACTTATTTTTATTGAAAAAGAAAATTTTGAAGTAATCTCTCTCCCTATTATAACTAAGCTCCACTCGTCATACAAATTTCACCAAATTTCACAGCATGCCAGCATGATAGAAAATGACTGAAAAAGCGGCGAAATTGAAAAATAACCCCTAAAAAGATTTGAACTTTGAGTCCAAATGGATTTAAAATTGGAAAAACTAACAAAACGGCTCTTTTAGTTTTCCTTTTCCTTCTATCATAATTAAACAAATTGATGTGGATTCTGTAGAAATTGACCTGCCCACCGATTTCCTTGACCAGTTTAGATATTTTGTTTATGGAAAAATGGATAGAATTCATGCTCATTAACAACTCTGCATTAATAGTTTAGATGCTTTCTAAAAAAGGAAGAGATAAGTCAAATTCATGTTAGTTCATTGGATTACAATTAGATGGTGCATGTCTATGCATAAGATTCATACCTGAGCCTTAAGAGCTGCTGCAGTATCAGTACCAACATTTATCGTGTCTTGAACAATCTATTAATGCAGAAGGGTTCATGGAAATAAACTATGTCAGCAAAGTTCCTAATTGAGGTCGAACTAGGGCGATGTTTATGAAACGCTGATAAGTTCGACCTCCGCGATGGACGAATCACTCAGGTGATTCTTGAAGAAATAAAAAAAAAATCGCTAAAATAATCTCCAAATCGAAATGAAATAACTGATATAATTAAAAGTGATCGAAAACATGAGATTAGGAGGTAGATCTGGAAACGGAGAAGTTGAAGCAAAAGATGAAGATTGGATCCATGGAAGTCATCTAGAGGAAAGCACGATCGATCAGAGAACGAAAACCGTTATCTCCACCACCATCGACACAATAATCGAGGATATTCAACGGTTGAGGAGTGATGTGGATTTTGATAATAAATTAAATGAAAAACAAGACTAATAACCTAAGTTTTTTACTGGCAATTATTTAATGGCACAATTTTTTTTAATTTAGTCAATTGCTACTAAATAATTGCCGCCTAAAATTCATTTCTAAATTTTAATCCTGAATCCAGATCCAAAATACATACTTTAAAATATTTTTGTAATAAAGAATATTTTTTATGACAGAATATAATAAATAAATAAATAAATATGTTAACTTATGTTACGGTGACAACATATTCATGACATAGTATCTACGCAGACAGGAAGAATAGTTATAATTTCAGATCCATGAACTCCTTCTTCGGTACCGATGTCTCCATGATGTGCTCATTCTAAACTTCTGTCCCACTAATTCAATGTTTTATCCCTCCTCAAAGTCAGACATTTTGCAGTTACCAATTTGCCCCCCTCGTGTTCCTTTTCTATTTTATTAATATTAATACTCCCTCCCTCCTTGCCATCAAAAATTGTCTCATTTAAATATTTCATGTATATTAAAAAAATTTAAAATAAAATAAAGAATACTATTTTTACTTATTACATTTTGAAGTATTATTAATGTCATAACTACGTATTAGAAGATATTGAATTGTAAATGAAGTAAGTAATATTAAGAACACTTATTAGTAGGGTTATGCGAAATATATAGTCAATTGAACTACATTGATAAATTTGATTGTAATATATCAGAAAAATTTAAATCAATTAAATGTTTTATATATCGAACCATAAATTTAAAAAAAATCAATTAACTAAATTTAATTAAAATATTAGTTTAAACCACTTTCAAACTTTTTTGTAATCAAAATCATAGAATAATTTTACCATCATGTGTCCTACAAATAATTTTACTTGACGTGAGCATGATATTTAATTAAAATGTACAGTTAAAAAATATTAAAAATTAAAATGGTTTTCTATTTTGGGGTAATATTTTTTTGCAAATAAGTCACTTGTAGGATAAAGAGAGTATATATTTTTTGACAAAAATATTTTATTTTATTTTTGAAGGAATAAAAGCTTATTATATTTTGGACTGACATTTTAATTTTAATTTTTTTATACTTAAATATTGTGCTCATGTCCTTCTGCTGTTGTTAGGGCTCAGCTCAAGCCCACTATTTCCATAAAAAATGTTGTTCTCGTGCCATTTTGTGTTAATAGTATGGTGGATGAGGAAAATTAAGTTTACTCAATTAGTATTTCTGACCAAAATTATATGACTAATCTTAAAAGAGAAATGACTGTTTTTAAGGAAAAATGTAAATTAGTACGATTTCGGCAACAATAATATTTATAAAGAACAAATGTTTACCTTTATCCAAGAAAATAATGCATATATATAACACCAAAATAAATAAATAAATAATGCATATATAGTATCAATATAACAATAGACTTGTAGTTAATAAAATAATAAATATTTAATTACTTTATTTTAATTTTAATTTATTTTACTAATGTGATATTCAATATAAGATCGACCTACAAAGAGATTAAGTTATAAATGAAGGGTGTGTCTGATATAAACCTCTATAAATATGGTCTAAGTACCTTTATTCTTTTTTTAGTAAAAAATGAATTAAATAGTAATAAAAATAATTTAATAAAAATATATATTGATAATATACTAATCAAAATGTGTGTTTAATATATTGTATGTGAAATTTAAAATTTGAATAATTTCAAATCCTTAAATATAAAATCCTCTTATAAGTTTTTCTTGTTTTTTCATAAGACTCTCTTTAAGTTTTTCAACTGCATTAATTATTTTTTTATTAAAATATCTATAATTAATTAATATATTTTTTAATCAACAATAAATATTAAAATCCCATAAAAAAATAATAAATATTATAATAGAAACATTAACTTATTATCTCTCGTCAATAGTAAACTTATAAAAACAATATTAATTCTTAACAAATCGAATATTACAATCGAATTTCTTAAAGTGATTTGATCAATAAAATTCTAATGTTAAGTACAGAGTTAATATAGTAATATATAATAAATAGTTAAATCAATTTTGGTCTATGTAAATATCGTATATTTTTTTTTCTCTAATTTTGTTTTTGAAACAATAGTCTTTCAATTGATGAACTCATAATCAAGTTTATTTTTTATTGAGACTACTCGTAAAGTTAAAACACATCCAAATAGTGAGTGAGGATTAACATAACTTGCCTTTTTCTTTATCTTATTTACTTATTTATTTTTATTTATCATATTTCTTTTATAGTTTTGTAAATAATAAAAGTCATAATTTTTGTTTTTCACCATCCAACTGCATAGAAAAAAACTCAATTGATCTAATTTTCGATTAAGAAATAAGTAAAATATAATCAATAAATTTCATTAACTAACCAACCAATTGAGCAAATTAGTTAAAATAACAAAATCCTCGGATAATAAAGAACAGTGGTTAATTTTAAAAACAAATTAAAAAATAATTTCATAAAACTGTTACGATGGAACATTAAAAAACAACACGTAGCTTATGATTTAAAATATTTATTATAAAATTATAAAGTACAGAATGATATTGACATAGATAAAAACCAAAACATGGGCACCTTGGTAAAAGCAACATTAATTCTTCTAGGAGAAGAATATAAACTGAGTTTAGGTTCTTGACAACGGCGATAACGCAGAAAATTGCAAGACTATATTAATTCATGGCGTTCTTACATATCTTAGGCACTGTGATTTTAAGGAAATGCATATACATATATCATCAATATGCATACCTATTTACAGCCATAGCTTTCCTTCTAATGTCATCGGTCCAATTTTCCGGGATGACTTTTCGGCAAACTACGGTGGTTTCCGTCAGAGGTCCAGCCTTGACATCAATGATGGGAAGGCCTGATCGCTAGTTAGCAAGCAAGGTTATAACTTTACTTTTTGACTCAAAGCAAGGTTATAAATTGCAATCGCCTCTTTTACTCTTTATGATTTTTAATAAAAAAAAATTCAATTTTTTTTGTCAATTTTGTATCGGGAATAATCTAGCTTGGTTAAGGATTATATTCCATATAATTTAGTTTATTGTTGTTAATTTTGATTATAGTCTGTAAGTTTTTCTACGGCGTCAATTCTACTTATATAATTTAAGTGTGGTCATTTTAGTGGCCCATAAAAATTTGTTGTTCAAATTTTTCGGTAGTTCAAATTTCTGATTTGGATATAGTATATAGTATATATACATACATAAGCATAATAGAAAACCAAATTTATTTTACCCTGAATGATATAAAGATAATTTGCATTCATGTCATGAGTGTAGGAGATTTACTCCCTATCTAAATATTTTGGGGATATTGTTCTACCATGAAACATTCTTGATTGAAAATTTTAAGTGCATTTTATATACAGTAGTAGGACATCGATCCCCTTCAACCATTGTATACGATGCAGTGGCCAAAGAAATAAATCATTATATTTAGAGTGAGAAAGTTTATCTATCTAATCTGTTCTTAAGTAGAACTTTAGTAGATATCGCCGACATGTGTTGTGTCCAAGTCCAAGGCCTCAGTGTTTGTATTCTTAATCCTCCTTTTACATGAAATTCAGTTAATATATATCAATAACATAGATTTTTGTTAAATTTTATATAGATGATTTATGTGATATAACCTTTCAATTCAATGCTGGATTTTATAAAATTTGTATTGGTTAAAACGTTATTGAGTAGTGTAACATTAAATTTGTGTAATTCGATCCTTTCACATATATATATATATATATATATATATATATAATATCCAAATTCTACTAGAAATAAATTGTTTGCTTAATTGTCTAAATGTATTATTTGTGATACTTGTACACACATGTGTTTGTTATAAATGGAGGTCAACTAAACTTGAATAATAAATAAAATTTAATGGATGATCATATTGAAATAAAAAATGAAATGAAGATAAGAATGAAGTGGTTGACACTCAACCTAGGTGACTTGTTTATGATTAATTCGAATAATCGAAAGATATGAATTTGTTAGTACATAGGAGTAGAGTTGCCAAAAATGTGTTTGTGTGGTGAATTCAATTGCATGTGTATGGGTGCATGAGATTGACTCGTTGTTCACGTCCAAACGTAGATTCATTTAAACTGAATACAAGGTCGGTGTCAATCTTCAGCGGAAATCGACTTATAACACTTAGCCTTCATCTGAAGTCAAGTGGCGTATGATCTTAGTAATTGGGAGGATATATATATATATATTTCTATTTTACATATCATACCCTTTCTTATACATGTATTTAATCTTAGCCCCTAGTTTTTGTGTACGTGTGGCATGTCTTTCGTGTCACAAATGGAAGGTTACTTCCCACCCCGCTTCTCGAGGATTCTAAGACAGACAAACACTTTGAAGTAACTTGGAGATCATGTACCATGATCAGGACGGTAAAGGCTTTTGGGATATTCATGGTGAAGGCAACACTGCATGCTAGACGGGGTTCGTTACCTACGTCTATAGGTGTTCATACATGATATATGTCATCTTTAGGCTCATGTCTACATTACTTAGAATCTCTCATTCCATAACAAATGGGATACTGATTGGATCATCACGGGTCCTATTAGTGCAAAAGTGATGTTAACTACAATCATCAGATTGATCTTTTGATGATAACAGAAACGACATAACAATTATCCATTAACTTTGTTTGCTAGTGTGTAGATTAATTTAGAGGATGAAATTTACATTAATGACTATTTATTTTAAGGTAGCATGGATTATGAGTAAGTTAGAAATAATAATTTGAGTGTTATTAACACAAATAATATTATTACCTAATGAACAAGTAATTATGTTTATTAATAGATTAAGTCATAATATATAAAAACGTCCTTCAGAATATTATAAACTGAATCGTCATCTGGTCACAACAATTGATTCATTAAGAAGCTTTTTAATAAGCATCTAATAATATATTCTCAAGTCAAACTTAGAAGACAAAGCAAATAACTCAATGAATGTTCCTTTGATCAGAGGAAAAGAGTGCTACTATGATCATTTGTCTTTGACAAAAGTCAATTTTAAGTCCAAATTTTTTTGTTGATCCTTTGATCAAGTCCAGAAGAAAAAAAAAATCGATGAGAAGCTTCTCGATAAGTTAATACACTTCTAAAAGTCAAATCCTCTAAAGAAGTAAAATGATTTTGGAACATTTGTTTGAAGAAACGGTTCCTCTTTTAAAGTTATCATTTGATGAAGTCGATGTCTCTAAGTAAACAAGTCAACGTTGAAATCAACGATGAAGACAAAAGTTCTATAAAAAAGAATTTTGTTCATCTAGTGAACAATACATATGACGTGACACCAAAATATGAATCGTCAAGATAAGAACGGTGTACATCTTCTGATCAGTACAATACAATTGTCTGAATAGTAAAACAACAACTTAGATAATACTATGAATAATACATATCCTTCAACAAGTTAGTGTACTATTATGACATGTCAAGATTTCCAATAGCACTATTTTCAATGTATATATTCTTCAATATTTAAAAGAAACAATTAAAAAAAAACTAAAGATAATGATGATAATCTTTATAATCCATCATCCATAAAAAATATAAATTATCCTAAAATGAGTATATATTGAGGATAAGATAATGATGCATTGAAGAACATTTTCATAAATGAGTTGTGTATTAAAAGAAAAAGGCAATTTTTAAATAGGATTCTAGAAAAGCCTTGAATATAACAAAAGAAATAATGAATGTAAAATCTTTTCTGATCAGAGTTATTATAAATTGATATGAATCAATTAAGTTGTTTTATACACTTGAACTTATATAGGAATGAATTGTATTATCCTCTCAATTAGAGGAAAATTTCATAGAATGATTATGTGTCAATTTAAACACATACTTGAACCAATGTACTCAAGCCCAATAGTGGCAACATCTCTTTATTTCAAAAGAGGTACTTGAAGAGGTGTTCGAATACTTGTAATCTTCAACGACAATTGCCAAAATATAAAGTTTTCTAGTTGTTAGGCCGAGAAAGACAGAGTAAAGAATACTCAAAGCCTGAAAAGGAAAAGTAAAACATACTTGTATGCTATTGGATTAATAATGGATTAAGTCATCGACTATATTGAGGAAAAATCTCTTTGTAAGACGAGGACAAGATATAACAACTGTTTGCTGTGAACTAGTATAAAAATCTTCGTGTCCCTCTCTTCTATCAATTCTCTTTTATTTTATGAGTTCTTTATGGTTCAACCTTTACTTATGTATAAAATAAAATGATTTATAATCAAAGTTGAATATTTTGATAAATAACACATTTTCAATTCTACTCTCTTTGAATGCGATGAATCTGAAGTCTTGGGAATTTTGTCGAATCAATACTTGAGATAGAAAGATTTTCTTATAGGAGAAGAAGAAAGCAAAAAATTATGAACAAGAAAAATATTAAACAATTGTTGAAAATAGAACCTTGAAAGAATATGTTACCCAATACTACCGTTGTGCACTCGACGGTAAATGCTAACAATTTTGAATTAAAACCTTCATTGTTGTCCACGGTGCAACAAAACCAATTCTTCAATACCCCAACGGATGATCCAAACCTCCATTTGTCTATTTTTTTAGAGTATTGTGACACTTTGAAAATGAACAATGTGACTAGTAATGCTATTAAACTAAGGCTTTTCCCTTTTTCATTAAGGGATCGAGTTAGAGCTTGGCTACATTCATTGCCTTATGAATCCATTATCACATGGAATCAGTTAAAGCAAACATTCCTTGTTATATATTTTCCGCTTAGCAAAATTGCATAATTGAGAAATCAAATCACAAGTTTTTCTAAAAAAATATGGAGAATCACTCTATGAGGCTTGGGAGCGCTTCAAGAAGATGCTGAGATTGTGCCCGCATCATGGGCTAGAAAGATGGCGAGTTGTCCATACATCGTACAATGTATTCTTAAACACTAGTTCACCACCAACTTAGTAGCTACGTCAAGTCCTTTCAACTTGAAGGATTTAATCCAATAATTCATCAACTAAATTACACTTCCACTAAACTCCTACTAGTCAAACTAATTGTGTTCAAGTCTTTTCAATCTTCTAGCTTAGTACCTTCATGCTATTAAGGGATGCAACCAGTACTGGGCTAGGTTACAAAAAAGGTTTAAGAGTTTTCTAAAAACCTCTCAGAAAAAAAAATATTTCTCAGCAGTTAGACAAGATAAAAGGTAAAGAGCAAGAATGTAGAGACAACTATAAATTATTATTGAGGAATGTTGTTGCTTATGTTTTTCAATGAGAGTTTCACATTCTTTTATAGAGATTTTTAGGGTTTTTGGTTGATGTCTTGATTGCAAGAAATCAAAATGTATTATGAAGTTTCATATCAAATCTTCTAAGATTGATTCGCCATTAAACCTTGTCAAAAATATCATTGAAAATGATTATGCGAATCTTGATATGGAGACTATAGGAGTAGAGGATATTGTGATCAGACAATGTCGCATAGACCTTTATGATGTTTATTAGAGGATGTGCAAAAACTTTATCTTCTTTAGAGTGTTGACTATTATTAGAGTGTTGAGTTATTACATCGTTGACTATTATCAGAGTGTTGACTTATCATAGCGTTTATTTGAGTCATACGATCACTTGCTTGTCACACTTATCAGAGGCATAATAGTTATATTTTTGTTGTAGTCGTTAACCAAAATTAATCAAAGCATTTGCTTGCAATAACAAAATCACAAAGTATGCTTCTCAGAGCACATTCACTAGACTTAGAGGACGAAGTTCAATAGTGGAGTCTTGTTGTCCGGTAACTTGGATCAAACATCAAAGGATGTAGCATGAACTCATAAGGAATAATTTGTTATGAAGACTGCACACTAAAATATAACATTAGTCTTTTAAATTGTTCACACAAAATAAAGTTGTTATCATCAATATATATAAGGGTCATAGTTCTTCAAACCATCTTGGTTTTAACACAACAAACTTTCCATATGTTTTCAAAATCATTGAAAAGGTTATAACTCTATTCAACTCCCCTTCTATAGTCCAAGGGTCCTTTCAACTAACACATTGCTTCTCTTTCATTGAAGACTTTGAAAAATGCTTTATTTTTATTGGTATTTATTCTTCCATTTTCTCATTTTCTAACTCTAAAAAGGCTCATTTCTTTAGGTTGATATTCCCAAAAATTTGAGCATTTCTTATGGATTTTATGTATTAATCCTTGCGACTTAGCTATACGAATAATAAGAGCTCCATAATAATAGCGATATGAATAATTTGAGCATTTGTCATGATGATGACTAGAAGGTTTGAGAGCTTGCTATTGAGAGTCAATTATATTTTCAACAATTTTGTTGTTTGTAGTTGCTTTTAAATACAAAAGAAAATCTTGGCAAGTTTGATTCAAGATCACAAAAAAATGTCTCTTTAGGATACTCTGAATACTCTAAAGCATACATAGTATATAATAAAAAGAGTACGATTATTAAGAAATGAATCCATGTCAAATTTGATGACAAAAAGTTGACCATAAAAAGTCAAAGTTAAATGAAGACTTTGCCGATTTATAGTTTTCACAAGAACTAGAGAAATTAGAGGAAATAGACAAACCTCCATCTGATGAACAAGTTAGATGACTCTGATAACATATGAACAAGCAATGATTTTCCATATGTTAGTCAAAGTAAACCAGAACCTAAGAATGGATGGGGACATTGTTCGAACCAAGTTAGGTTGAAGAACTATGACCCTTACTTTTTTTATGATAAGAAAATTATTTTGTGGGAACACTTTAAAGCACTAATGCTCTGTTTAAGTGTGCACTTCCCATATTAGGTTATTTTGAATAACTTTATGCGTTTGGACTAAGTTAAAAGAACACTAAGACTTTGCTTGGTTTTTTGAATTATTTTTTTTGATGAAAGTGCTCTGAAATGTGTCTCTGGTGATTCTGTTATTGCAGGTAATGCTTTGATTAGTTTGGCTCAGATTAGTTGCCTATGATGACTACAATAAACATCTGACTATTCTGCCTCTGTTAAGTGTGACACACAAGTGATCGTTTGCCTATAATAAATTATGCCAAGCATCTAATCATCTGACTCTAATTTATAGTCAAAGTTCTGATGAAATTCAACAATTGGAGAAGTCAACACTATGAAAAGTCAACGCTCTAAAAATTCAAAGCTCTAAAGAAGACAAATTTGTGCATCCTATACTTAACTCTCTGAATCCGCTATTTGTTTGAAGGTCTATGTGACATACTATGATCATACTATCGTGTACTCTCCATGTCTCTATATTAAGATACACAAAATTATTAATAAGGACTATTTCTGGACAATATTTAAAAATGAATCAATCTCTAAAGATTTGATACAAAACTTCATGATACATGTTGATTTCTTGCAATCAAGACAACAAACAGAAATCTTAAAGCATCTCTATAAAAGGACGTGCAACATTCATTGAAGAAAATAAGAACAACGCACTATAATAAGCATAATACAATCGTCTATGAACTCTTGTTCTCTATCCTTTGTTTTGTCTAAGTGCTGATAAATAGTTTATGAGAATACAACATTGTAAGTACCCTTTTGTGAGAGTATTCAGAAAACACTTAATCTTTTGTTACCTAGCCTAGTAATGGTTGCATTCCTTAATAGCTTGACTGTACTAAGCTAGAAAGATGAGAAGACTTGAAAACAATCAGTTTGACTAGTGGTGTTTAGTGTAGGTGTGATTCAGTTGGTTAATTAGTGGATAAAATTCTTCAGTTTGAAGGGGTTGGACGTAGCTACTGTGTTGGTGGTGAACCATGATAAATTGGTTGTGTTGTGATGTGTTTCAATTTTGTTTGCTATTTCTCATCACTTCTTTTTGATCTTGTTGAAATTTTTTTCAAAATAATACACAATCCAAACCCTTCTTTCTTATGTTTCTCGTTCTACAATTGACATCAGAGGCCAGTCTCAAAGTTGAAAACTTAATCGTGTTGGAAAAAATATGTGTGTTATTTTGACTAACTCTGGTGGTGAAGTTACATGTGGAAACATTAACATGTATCCTTTGTATAATGAAGAAAGATTTGATTATTGTAAATATAGGTTCAAAAGTTTCTACATCTCACATGATCTTGAAATTTGTGACATAGTCGAAAATGATTGTGAGGCTCCCAAAGACGTTGCTAGTGTTGAAATGCCTATAAAAGATCTCAACATTGATCAAAAGAAACAATACAAGATGCAGCAACAAAGAAACATCAAAGAGTATGAACTATTTAAGACGGAAAAAGATGAATACATTGAGAAAATGTTTGCTAGATTCCAAACTCTGGTCTTTGAATTGAATGTTCTCCAAAAAAGTTACACTACCTCTGATAACGACAAAAAGATCCTCATAAATCTTCCCAAAAAATAGAGACAAAAAGTAACAACAATTCAAGAGGCTAAAGATCTAAACAAATTGCCTCTCGAAGAGCTGATGAGTTCACTCAGATCCCATGAGGTTTAACTAGTTGAAGATGAGCCTAAGAAGAAGTCAAAATCCTTACCTCTCAAGTCCCAAGGAAAAAAATTTAACTCCAAGGCTCTACAAGCTATTGAAGACTAGGACGAAAGCGAATGAGACTATCAGAGTGAAGACTCTTGATGAAGAACTGTCTTTCATCTCAAGGAAAATCTAGCGCATGTGGAATAAAAGGAAGAAATCTTTAACCAAAAGAGATTTTAGACAATCCCAAAATAGAAGAGAAATAAATGAAAAATCAAACAATAAAAAAATCATATACTACGAATGCAAAGAACCAAGACCTTTCAAATCAGAATGTCCTAAACTTAAGAAGGAAAATTCCTAAAGAAAAGACTTCAAGGCAAAGAAAAAAGGTTTGATGGTTACTTTGGACGACTCGAATGAATCATCTAATGAAGGTGAAGAGCATGCAAACATGGCTCTAATGGCGAATACACACTATGACTCTGATTCTGACGATGAATATGTTGATGAAGAAATTGAGGTATTATCAAACCTATATCGTAATGAACTTATAGATATGTTAAATGAGTTTCTCAACAAGAATCACAGAGTTTCATCAAAATTGAAATCTCTTAGAAAAACTCATGACAACTTATCAAATAAATACAATTATCTTTAAAAATATTTTGAGAACCTAAAAAGAGAAAATCTAACTTTGAAAGAAAATGTTCCAAAAATTTCAAAGGATAGAGTCTGTAAATTTGTTAAGTATGAAAAATCCTTTCAAGAATTTCTTGTAAACAACATAAACAGAAGCAAATAAGCCTTTATAGGTGTGAAGATGATAAGGGGGCTTGAATTGTGTTTGACTAAGTTGATAACTTTTTCATTATTTGATAAAACTGCATACTTGATGATTTACTTGGAGTAGAAACAATAACAAAACTAAGAAGGGCAAGAATAAAGTGACACAAGTAATTTATCCTGGTTCAGCCTTGAGTACCTATTTATAGATAAAATTATACCTTCAATTTAGTCATTGTTTAATTGTGAATTGTATCTTCATTGTTAGCTTGGTCAACAGTGATCTTGTTCAAAAGTAATTCTGAACTAGACGCTTTTTAAAAATATGTTCTTTAGCTAATTCTTTATTTTTGAATCTAATTTGAGCAGTTCTTCTAGGTTGATTTTGTTCGTATTTTGTTCAGATTGATATGTTCATATTTTGTTAAAATTTATTTCGCAAATTCTTTTGTTGAAACTTCATTCCTATTGCTTGCTTTGATCTGGGTGGGAACATAGTGTTAGACTGGCTTTTGAAATTTCACAAGTAGGAATATGACTAAGTCCAATTCAGTATTTTGTTCTTTTTCAAAATCTGAATCATATATTTGCAAATAATAGGTGTATGTTCTTGTCAGTGTTTCTTCTTGTAAACAATTCTTGATCATATCTTGTAAATAATTCATATCTCCTTGTAGAATTATTTATATGTTCTTGTAGATAAATCTTGATCAAATCTTCTTGTAAATAATTCATATCTTCTCGTGATAAATCTTGATCAAGTCTTCTTTGAAATAATTCATATCTTTTTGTAGATAAATCTTGATCAAATCTTCTTGTAAATAATTCATATCTTCTTGTGATAAGATGTTGATCATATCTTCTTCAAATTCAAATCTTAATCATATCTTCTTTTCAACTTGGTCAAAGATTTTCTTCAATTGTAAAGCTAAATCAAATCATATTTTAGATTGTTTTCAAAAACACGAATCTTCATTCATACAATGTGAAGTGAAATATATTGTTTTCATAAAATTCTTTTGCTAACATCAAAACTCTAAGTATATAAAAAAAAAGTTGGTTCCAACAACTTCCTACATATATTGCTTAAAGAAAGCTCACAATAGAAGAACTTGTCCTATAAAAAATCATGGAAAGACAAGACACCTTTCAGAACTAATAAACAAGGACCTAACCAAAGGTGGGTACCTAAGAATAAAAATAATCTAACTTGCAAATATCCATAGCAACAATATTAAAACACCAGTTATGGTACCTGGATAGTGGACGCTCACGACACATGACGAGAGAAAAGTCTTTGTTCCAAGACCTAAGCCTCAAGAATGCAAGATTCATAGGTTTTATAGGTGATCAAAAGGGTAAGATCATTGGGCACGACATATTACGTAAGGGTTCTCTTTCCTCTATTAAAAATATTTTACTAGTAAAAGTAATAATTCGTAACCTAGTAAACATGAGCCAAGTAAGCAACACTGGTTATGATGTCGTCTTCAATCAAAAGTCGTGTATGGCAATAAGTCAAACTAATGGTTCTAGACTATTGTAGGGCAATAAGTCAAACTAATGGTTCTAGACTATTTATTGGCTAAAGGAATAACAATATTTAAAAAATAAACTTATCTGATTTGGAAAAACAATATTTAATCATAGACTTACTAAATCATAAGTACGAATCAAATGTTCTTTGTGACGCATGTTAGAAAGTGAATCAAACAAAATCATATTTTTCCTCTAAAAATGTTGTTTCCACTTCTAGACCATTTGAACTTTTAACTCTTGATTTTTTTGGCCCTATAAAGACTGCCTTTTTCAGTAGTTAAAAGTATGGACTCTACAAACAAGTGATTTATTTGGCCCTATGAGTCACATTAAGTTTTCACTACCTTCTACAAACAAGTGCAAAATGAAAATGGTTTTTGTATTACAATAACTCGTTGTGATCATGGGAGTGAATTTGAAAATAACCTTTTTGAAAACTTCAGTGAATAAGAAGATATGCTTGATAACTCAAAACCAAGCAATAATAAGCCTATTTATACAACAAAGAAACGTTGGTTGTGAGGAATCAATTCATGTCAAGTTTGATGACAATAAATTTGACCACAAAAAGTCAAAACTAGATGTATACTTTGCAGATCTATAGATATTAGAGGAACCAAATATATTAGAGGAACCCACTAAACCAGCCTCCAGTGAATAAGAAGATATGCTTGATAACTCAAAACCAAGCAAAAATAAACCTCCCACAAATCAATATCATTTATGTCAGACCCATAATTTTAAAGTACACTTTATGCATTTTTATGTATTTTGGATTTTGACTCGGAGGCTTTTTAGCCAAAGTTAATAATATTTTGGAGTCTTTATGATCAAAAAGATATTTTGATGCCGTTTAGAATTACTCGTCGATAAATAAATTAAATTAAGTGCGATGAATCCTTTACGAAGAATTTTATGCGTTACAGGTGAAATGGTAATTTTAATGAATATGAAGATATTTGTTAAGTTACAATTAAGATATATATATATATATATACACATATATGTATATATGTTTGTTTGGAGAGAAGAGAAAGAAAGGAAATTAGAAGGAAGGAAAAGGAAAAGAAAAGGTTATATAAAGGAAAGAAGGAAAAAAGAAGAAAGGAAAAACAAAGGAAAGAAAGAGAAAGGAAGGAAAACCAGAATTTTCCATCTTCCTCTCCCTCCCTGCGCGAGAACCCGTTCTCCCTCCTTCCTCCATTTTCGTTTTTCTTCGCTCCCTTTCTTCAAGATTAGAAACCCAAGGTTGGGTGGGTGATAGAACAAGGATTTCTCAACTCCACTCTTCCTCTTTGATTCGAAAACGAAGAAAAACGGTATTAGGGATTCAAACACAAACCTCCTCGTTAACGGGGAATCTCTTAATGACTTATTTAATTAATGTTGTTTGAAAGTCGTTTCGGTAAATGAGTATTAAGAATGGGGAATCTCTTAATATGACTGTTTGCTTAACGTTTTGTTTTGAAAATCATTAAGTTAAATCGGTATTGAGAACGGGGAATCTCTTAATGACTTATTTAATTAATGTTGTTTGAAAGTCGTTTCGGTAAATGAGTATTAAGAATGGGGAATCTCTTAATATGACTGTTTGCTTAACGTTTTGTTTTGAAAATCATTAAGTTAAATCGGTATTAAGAACGGGGAATCTCTTAATGACTTATTTAATTAATGTTGTTTGAAAGTCGTTTCGGTAAATGAGTATTAAGAATGGGGAATCTCTTAATATGACTGTTTGCTTAACGTTTTGTTTTGAAAATCATTAAGTTAAATCGGTATTGAGAACGGGGAATCTCTTAATGACTTATTTAATTAATGTTGTTTGAAAGTCGTTTCGGTAAATGAGTATTAAGAATGGGGAATCTCTTAATATGACTGTTTGCTTAACGTTTTGTTTTGAAAATCATTAAGTTAAATCGGTATTAAGAACGGGGAATCTCTTAATGACTTATTTAATTAATGTTGTTTGAAAGTCGTTTCGGTAAATGAGTATTAAGAATGGGGAATCTCTTAATATGACTGTTTGCTTAACGTTTTGTTTTGAAAATCATTAAGATAAATCAGTATTAAGAATGGGGAATCTCTTAATGACTTATTTATTTAATGTTGTTTTGAAAATCGTTTAAGTTTAAGTTAAATCGGTATTAAGAACGGGGAATCTCTTAATGACTTATTTATTTAATGTTGTTTTGAAAGTCGTTTAAGTTAAATGGGTATTAAAAATGGGGAATCTTTTAATATCTGCATTTGCTTAACGATTGTGGAGTCTGTGTATGCTCATGCATTTCATTTTGGTAAATTGTGTTGACCCGTGATAGGTGACACCTTGGTAAACTGTACTGACCCGTGATAGGTGGTACGTTTACGATTTACGTTTTTTATAAATTCTGTGATAGGTGGTACATTTACGATTTCCGCTTTTTCTTTTAGTAAATCGTGTTGACCCGTGATAGGTGACACCTCGGTAAACTGTACTGACCCGTGATAGGTGGTACGTTTTTGATTTACGCATTTTAGTAAATCGTGCTGACCCGTGATAGGTGGCACCTCGGTAATTGGTACTTTGGCCTGCGATAGGCGGTACAATTATGATTTACGGCCCTTCGAGGAGGGTTTTGGTTTGGAATTCCGAGTCCATGCATTTTGGCATATACGCATTGCAGTAGGGTGCTTGGCACGCGAGTCGTGTTTGATTCGAGTCTATGATTGAGTGTTTTGAATTTTCATTTATCGTGGTAATCGCGTTGAAGGTGCTAAGTGTTATATGTTAATTATTGTGTGTAAGTATAGTGGTTTTCGAAATCCCATTTGCCGTAGTAATCGCGTAGGAATTGCTAAGTGTTAAGTTGTGGACTTGAGTAGGAATGACTTGAGTTAATTCATGAATTTTTGGAAAAATGATTAGGGAAATCGATTTCCCAATCGATTGGATGAGTTGCAGGAAGTTCACTATTTTAACCTAATCGATTTGCCAATCGATTGTATAAATATATCTTTCAAAATCTTTTAAGAAATCGATTTGGAAATCGATTGGCAGAGAGGCAGGAACTCAGCAAAACTGCCAAAATCGATTTGGAAATCGATTTGGCAACACAGGGACTCATCAGAACTGACAAAATCGACTTAGAAATCGATTCGGTCATGCAGAAACTCAGCAGAACTGACCAAATCGATTTGGCAATCGATTGGCTCAGCAAAAGTCCTTATTTTGAGTTAGATAATCGATTGCTCAATTGATTTATCAATGCTTTGGTCAGTTATGTATTACTTGATGGTTTGAGAACTTCATTTTGAGTTCATTGTTAATTGGCAAGCATTATATGAACTTTTACCATATGGAAAATCCTTTTAAGGTGCATGCTTAGTTGAAAGGTTATTTTGTGCATTTAAAACTTAAATATTATGTGTTATCTGTTATTTTCGGTTGGTGACCCTTTACAATTATTGTGGAAATCTGGGCTTTGCCCTCAGATGAGAGTTAGGACGATCCTACCGGTTCGTACCCTACGGACGGGAATGGAGATGGGAACGCTTGACTGCAGCTACGTTAGGAGGATCTCACGGGGCGCGTGGAGATCACTCAGGGTGTTTAGTTATTTTGTAAAATGATCAGACTAGGTTGACACAGAGGGAACTGATGTCTTTCCTTTGGGTTTCGTTTACTTTTAATCTGGAAGACTGTACTACTCTTGTTATGTAAATATTTTGGATTCATGGATTGAGAACTTTTTCCGCTGCTTGAAAATTATAATGACTTAATTACTTATCCAAAGGTGTTACCTTGTTTATTTCTCTGTTTTATTTTAATTACTTTTAAAAAAAAAGTACACCCTCGCTTTGAAAAACGGGGTGTTACAATTTACAATCCAAACCTCAATACAAATACATATCTTCTCATCCAGACTCTTTGATCATATGAAATGCAAATGATCCTCTCAAAACCAGATCCGCTTTTAAAGAAACATCTATGCTTGAACTACTATCTAAAATTGAACCTACAGCTATAGACGAAGCTCTATCAGGTTATATGGGGGATAATGGTTATACAAGATGAATTGAATAAATTCAAAAGAAATGATGTATGTGATCCCTTGCCCAAGCCTAAAGAAAAGAAGTCAATTGGAACCAAGTGTGTTTTCAAAAATAAACTGAATGAGAAAGGTGAAGTGGTTAGAAACAAAGTTATACGTGTAGCTCAAGGATACAATCTACATGAAAGTATTGATTACACCGAAACTGTCGCCCACGTGGCAAGGTTATAGGCTATTAGAATTTTACTTTAATTTTTCGTATTTAATAAAATTATTTTTTTTTATCAAATCAAACAACCTTCTGAATTTGAAGATAATGAATTTCAATACTATGTTTTCAAATTAAATAAATATTTGTATGGTCTGAAATAGGCTCCAAGAGCTTTGTATGATAAACTAAGCAACTTCTTATCTAAGAATGGTTTTGAAAAAGGCCAAGTTAACACTACTTTATTTAGAAATTCGTCTAAGAATGACCTTCTCATTGTTCAAATCTAAGAGTTTTCTAAGTTAATGAAAAATGAATTTGAGATGAGCATGATGGGAGAATTAAAATTCTTTCTTCGAATCCAAATTCATTAAACCAAATACCCAAGAGAAATGCTTAAGAAATTTAAAAGGAATGAATGTAAGCCCATGTCTACACCTATGCAGCCAAATTTTTCTCTAGATAAGCATAAGTCAAGTAAAAAATGTATATCAAAAGGTATATAGATAAATGATTAGTTTTTCTTCTACTTAACTTCCTCTAGACCTGATTTTTTTAGTGTGTATGTGTGCCATATTTCAATCTGACCCTAAAGATTCCCACTTAATATGTATTAAAAGGATCTTTAGATATATGGAAGGTACTACTAATCTTTGTATGTATTATAAGCCATCCTCTTAGAACATGTTAGTAGGTTTATGTGATGTTGATTATGCTAGAGACAAGCTTGAAAGGAAAAACACTATTGGAAATTGTACATTACTTAGTGAGAGTCTAATCTTCTGGTCGAGAAAAATACAAGGGATTGTCGCTTTGTCAACAAAAGAAGCATAATCTATCTAGCAGTAGGGTGTAGCACTCAAATGTGATATCTCTTGAAGTATCTAGCAGTAGGATGATATATCTAGCAGTAAGATAAAGTAACAACTTGAAGATTTAAAAATCAATGAGTAACATTCATATCTTATGTGATAATACTTCAGTTATATGTTTAACCAAAAATCCTATTTTAAATTCAATGGAAAACTTATAGAGATTAAACATCATTTTATAAGGGAGTTAGTCTAGAAGGGTATTTTAGACATTAGATTTGTTGACAATGATCATCAGTCGTCTAGTATTTTCACAAAACCCCTTGCTAAGGTGAGATTCAATTTTATAAATAAAAATCTAAACATTATGTGTATAAAATAATGATGTTCAAGTCTCTTAATTTTTTCGTCTAGTAAAACAGACAAAATGGATAAATGTATATATGCTCTGCCTCTTATGAAATTGAATTTATTTGTGCCTCAAGTCAATATAAATTCAATTAATTTTAATGTGAACAATGTTCCTTATAAGTTGTGATGCTTTGATGGGTGTTGTTCACATGTGTTTACGCATGCGAGCTAGTTATGATTTCAGAAACTTATTAAACCCACTCACTATCACTCACACTGCTCACGTATTCCCACACTTTCTTTCTTTGAAACCTTGAAAATTCTTGGAAAGTATTTCCTGCTTCAATGGCTTCAAGTTCATCCTCAAACCCTACACTCAAAAACATGTCATATGTTCGTACCATGCAATGCAATCTTGATCAGTTAGCAATTCTTCATGAACTCTAAGTCAACTTCGCAAATCTAGTTGAATATGAATTTAATTTCATTAAGAACTTTGCTGGTGTGGGTTGGTCCGAGTACTTTAACCTAGAAAAGATGTGGCTTTGGACGTTTTAGTAAAAGAATTATGGAGATTCATCGGCGCAAACAAAGACAGAGAAGTATCTAGTACTATGTTAGGGCTTCCCATCAAGATTACTCAACAATCCATAGCGGCCATTATAAGATGTCCAAATGAAAGGATATTGATTGAAAATGGTTATGAGTCAAGGTTTGGCTCATTCAATGTTCATGAGGATGGAACAAACCTTACTTTGAGGAAGAAATATAAGGTAACACCAAACTCTTAACAAACTACTCATTCTTCAATTTTTGGTAATAAGAGTAGTAAAGAATAACCTGAACCTGACCCAACACCTCTCATACCCTTTACCCAACATACAAATGTATATGGCCATTGCTCTAACCCTGCACCTAATATCCTCTCTAACACTGACTCATACACCTCAGATTAAATGTTTAAGGCAACCTTAGTTGAACACTTTCCAACTCTTAGACATAAAACACATTCTTTCCTTCTCAAGACCAACACTCCAAATCTAACACCATTAACTACTCTCACTGACCCTCCCCAAAGATCTACCTCACCAAGACATGTGAATCCCTTTCACTAAGCAGCTGAGACAACAGCTCAAGTTGTCATTGACTTAGTCATCGATACCTCTTCAAAAGACTCCCAGATCACCAAGTTTATTTTGAAATGACTTTACAATGCATCCTCAGATATTTGGACTAAGTTAAAGGAACACCAAGACTCTGATCTTATTTTCATATTACGAGTCTGATGAATGTGCTCTAGAAAACACCTATGGAGATTCTCTTAATGCAAGCAATGCTTTGTCTAGTCTAGTTATAATGACTACAACAAGCATCTAAGTTTGCCTATGTTAAAAGGGACAAGCAAGTGTTTATCTGCCTCTTATAATCATTTCAAGCATCTAATCACCTAACTCTATGGATTTGAATAAGCTAACCTTTGACTCATATGCATTCTTAATCAACATGTCTTCATCTAGGCATTTGGTGATGGCAACAAGGGATTGATGAGTGATCTTGATAGGGATTCCTAACATGCTGCTTGATACCCTCCAAAATTGTTTAACTAGACCATCCAAAGTGGCCTCTTGTTCTAGGTTGAAATACTCAAACACACCTACTCTAGTGAGGTCCTCAATGAAATCAATCTCATTTGTAGCTAGGTTTGCGAAGTTAACCTTTAATTCATGATGAATCACTAATTGGTCCAGTTTTCATTGTAGTGTAGGAACATATGAGATTTTTCCTGTTGAGGGGATTGAGGAAGACATCGAAGCCAATGAAGCAAGAGGAATTCAGGGAGACTAGGGAAGTTTAACGGTTTGAAAATAAAAGAAAGTGTTGGAATTGTGGGTGACTGTGTGTGATAAATGATTTTAAGAGCCAAAAATGGTAAAGTTTCTAACGCAATTACTTGGACACACACGTAAGTAACACCTATCAAAGTATCACAACTTACGAGACATAAATTGTTCATATTCATGATTAATTGAACTTAGATTGACTAGAGACACAAATAAATTAAATGTCATTAGAGGTAAAGCATAACATATTTAGCCATCACACTGTTTTACCAAAGGCAAAGATACGAAGGATTCAACATTATTCTTTACCACAAAATATTTAGTTGTTTCTTTATAAAAAATGAATATGTCCTTAGTAATGAACAATGTGAAAATATTAGCCCAATAATGAACAATGTTTACGAATTTAATGTCTAAAATACCCTTCTAGACATAATCTCTTATGAAATGATGTTTAATCTCTATATGTTTTGCTTTTGAATGTAAAATAGGGTTTTTAGTTAAACATATGGTTGGAGTATTATCACGAAAGATAGGAGAGTTGCTCTCATAAATTTTGAAATTTTCTAATTAATGTTTCATCCACAACAACTAAGTGCTGCAAATAGCTGTCAAGATATACTCTGCTTCTACTATAGATATAGTAATAGACCTTTGTCTTTTGCTTGACCATGAGATTAGATTCTCACCAAGTAATGTCCAATTCCCACTGTTGCTCTTCCTTTCTAGCTTATTGTAACACCCCAACCATTACCGTTACCGACAATTCTACCTCACGACCTTCTCGCCCCCTATCTACCCCATGGAAATAGCGAGTTTTTCCCTTCCGTGGGATTCGAGCCCGGTACCTAGGAGATAAGTATCACTTCCACACAGTCCCAAAGGTTGGTTATAACACAAACAAACGTTAGTAGTGCCTTTCTAATATCTAAAGATCATTTTAACAGTTGTTAAATGAGATTCTTTAGTGTTAGAATGAAATATGGCACACACACACACTAAACATAATATCAAGTCTGGTGGAAGTTAAGTAAAGAAGATAACCCACCATTCCTCCATATACCTTTTGATCTACCTTTTTACTAACTTATCTTTGTCAAAAGAATAAGTTGAATGCATAGGTGTAGACATGGAATTACAATCATTCAATTTAAACTTCTTATGTATTTGGTCTGGTGAATGAGGACACCCTCTTGGTTTTGATGAATTTCGAATCTAAATAAGAATTTTAATTCTCCCATCATGCTCATCTCATATTCATTCTGCATTAGCTTAAAAAACTCCTTGTAGAGCTTGTCATTAGTAGAACCAAAAATAATATCATCAACATATATTTGGACAATTGGAAGGTCATTTTTAGAAGATTTTCTAAATAAAGTAGTGCCAACCTGACCTCTTTCAAAATGATTGTTTAATAAAAACTTGATAAGTCTATCATACCAAGCTCTTGAAGTTTGTTTTAGAAAATATATAGATATCTTTAATTTGAAAACATTTTTTTGAAATTCATTATCTTCAAAGTAAGGAGGTTGTTTGACATACACTTCTTTATTCATATAATCATTTAAGAAAGCACTTTTCACATCCAGTTGATATAGAGTAATTTTATTAAATATAACAAATGAAAGTAAAATTCTAATAGCCTATAACCTTGCCACCGGGTGTAGTTAATACCTTCATGCTAATTGTAACCTTGGGCTTCAAGTCTAGATTTGTTTCTTACCGCTTCACCTTTCTCAATGAGTTTGTTTATGAAAACCCACTTGGTTTCGATTGCCTTATTTTCTCAGGGTTTGAGGACTAGATCCCATATGTCATTCCTTTTGAATTGGTTCAGCTCTTCTTGCATAACCAATATCTATCCATCATCTGATAGAGTTTCGTCTATGGATATAGGTTAAATTTCCGAGAGCAACGCAAATTGAGATGTGTCCTTATGAGTAGATCTGGTTTTCAAGGGATCATTTGTGTTGCCTATGATTAGAGATTCTGGATGAGAGGACCTGTATTTCAATCCATTTTTGGATTCTTTATGCTCTTGATCTTAGTTGTTAGGTGGATCTTCACTTTAGGTTGAGTTTAACGCTTCTTCAATTTTATCTGTTTCCTCTTAAGTATCTAGTTCTTTTGCGATCTGCAAGGTATACGTCTAGCTTTGACTTTTTATGGTCAAGTTGTTTGTCATCAAACTTGATATGGATTGATTCCTTGACAATTTTTGTTTCTTTTTTGTATACCCTATAGGCTTTAGACCTCTCAATGTATCCCAAAAAATGCACTTTTGAGATCATGAGTCAAGTTTTCCAAGGTTGTCTTAGGTGTTCAAGATAAAGCAAATACATCCAAACTGATGAAAATGCAAAATGTTGGGTTTTATTCCCTTCCACAATTCATAAGAAGTCTAATTGTGAATAGGTCAAATATAGAATATATTTTGAATGTAACATGCAGTGTTCAGTGATTCTGCTTAGAAGTGCTTGATAACATTCTTTTCGTGAATAGATATGTGTTTCCTTTCTACATCACCGTTTTATTGAGGTGATCTAGGAGAAGAAAAATTATGTTAAATTCCATTCACTTAACAAAAGTTTTCAAAAAGTTTATTTTCAAATTCACCCCTATGATCACCACGAATCATTGATATGCAGAAACCTTTTTCATTTTGCAATTGTTTGCAAAAGGTAGTGAAAACCATATGCGAGTCATCCTTGTGTTTTTTAAATTTACCCATGTCCATCTGAAATAGCCATCAAAAATAGAAATTCCATACTTTTTACCACTGGAAAAAAAGTTTTTACAAAGCAAAATAAATCAAAATGTAAAATTTCAAGTGGTCTAGAAGTGGAAACAATGTTTTTATGAGAAAAAAAATTGTTTGCTTCCCTTTCTAACATGCAGATCCGCTGTCGCAAACGAGTCAAATACAATTAATAAAATGTAAATAAAGATAATAACTTGAATCGTTTCACAAGGACTTCTGATATAAAAATAATAACTGAATTGACAGTGGAAATTAAAAAGGGGGTCTTTTACATTTTTGATTTAACAGATGAGCATAACGATTAATCCACTTATTCGAGTTTCAGACCTATCACATATTCTATCAATGAGTTTAATTTCAAATTTGTGATTCTATTCTTATTTGACTATAGAATTGATCAAACAAGCGTAATCAATCCTATATGAATTTGGTTTCTTTGATTGGATTAAGCATCACAATCATCAAAATATTAGAATTAACGATCAAACGTCACAAAATTATAATTTAATTAAATTAGAAACCGAAACCAAATTCTATCAAATAAATTTAATCAATCCTATTGAAATTCAATTTAAGCAATATAAATATCAATATAATCAAATAAACAAGAATATAACCATGAATCGGAATTGAGAGTGTAACATAAATCTCAATGTGTTGATGAAACTATGAACTCTTGGATTAATATTATAAAATTAGTCTTCCGTGAAATTAAAATAAAAACTATTTATTTCTTGTAGCAATATGAATCCTAATTTTTCCGTCCCTAGAAAAGAAACATAACTACCAAATATAGTACTTGATATTGGGCTTTAGGGTTTAAGGTTTAAAAACAAGTGACCCGCCATTTAAAATTATTACAAAAGTTTAGATTATGAAATCTGCAATTTAAGCCCAGTAAAGTCTAGAATTGGTCTTTTCTTCCAACACAAAAGGTGTAGCTCTGATATTTAGCTTTCCAACGCCTGCTCGTACGCGACAATTTGATATCCAGAGCTCAAGTTATAGCCTACAGAGCGAACAAGAGTCAAAATACAAATAAAAAAATTATAATTCAAATTCGACCAAAAGTTTAGAAACAAGCTAAAAATATTAATCTAAGCTATAAAGAGCTTTTAAAATATTAAACTAAAAAGCTAGAAACATGTTCCCAAATGCTATGGTCAAATTCCCCCAAACTTAAACCTTTGCACTCTAAGCAAAGTAATGCATGTGATTCCAAATATTCTTATGAATGCAAAGTGGTGAGAGAAAAAAAAATATTTCTAGCCTAAGGCAATCATGAATATTTTTTTATCACAACCAAGGCAAACAAGAGGACAAGTTAACTAAAGAATACATCATAAGTGATAAAGTCCTCCCAAGATATAAGATTCTCTCGAAGTGTTTACACTCAAAGTGTTTTGGCTACTGTTTACACTCAAAGCATATCATGAAAGCTAGCACTACCATAGGCTTGACAAGCCTCTATAATCTATATTTGAAACACATGCACATAATGATCAAAATGTCTTTATTCAGGTTGTAACGTGGCCAAGGTTAGGGTGAGATAATCCTAAGGAAACTAGGGCTGAAAATCAAAGAGGATAAAAGAGTAATGATTAAGAGAGAAAAACAGCATTAAGAAGTAACTTAACAAAACATTATTGACTTTTATTTTCACACTCTCTTTGCTCACAACACAACAATTTTTCCTCATATATATATTTTCATAACCCTCAAATTTAAACAAACAAGTTGAGCATCCCTACACTTATTTAATGAAAGACTCATTTATCCCCCAAGATTGGGTCAATTCATTGTTTTTCACTTTTAGGCTTGTAATGAGCTATATAACAAAGAATGGGATAATTATGCTCAAAGGGGCTTAAACAATGGATAATTGTAGGGTAGGCTTATTTGGCTAGTAGCTTAATTAAGAAACAAATACCTAGATCATTTCAATATATGTATGCGGACAAGAGTTAAATCAAATTCTGGCATAACTAGCAATCATGAGTGATATAACGCACAAGAAGAAAAAAAAGATGGAAAAATGTATTACATTCATAATAAGGCTAAAAAATCTCACAAAGGTTAATGGCCTATCACAAATGATACACAATTTAGCAATTTATTCCAATTTATTTTACCAAGAATGCAAAGATACTATCCAATGATACTAGTCCAAACAAATTTTCAACATTTACAACTACACAATCTGATGAAAAAGCATGAAGTGCAATGTCCATTTTTATTATTTTTTTTATTATTTTTTTACTTTTATTTTTTTATTTTTTTTATATTTATTTTTTGAAATGTATCAAATAAAATCATAAAACAAATAAAATACTAAATACTAAAATCCTAAATAATACCCCCACACTTAAATTACACATTGTCCTCAATGAAAGTAACAAGTATAAAATAAGAGTAAGGGAAAAGAGCTCCATGTTCAAACTTCAATGTAGGTGGGCTCTTCCAAGGAGAGTTCTTCTATGGTAGCATCTTCAAGCACAAAGCTCTCATGGAATAGCTTGAGGCACTGTCCATTTACTTTGAACACTTTCTTAGTGTTTTCAATTTTTATTTCCATGGCACCATGAGGAAAAATGTTAGTTACAACAAAAGGGCCAATCCACTTCGATCGAAGTTTCCTAGCCATAATTTTAACATGGGAGTTGAAGAATAAAACTTTTTGGCCAATGGAAAATTCCTTCCTAGAAATCATCTTATCATGAAAGTACTTAGTTTTCTCATAATAGATCCGAGAGTTCTCATAAGCTTCAAGTCTTAGCTCTTCAAGTTGTTGTAATTGAAGTTTTCTCTCCAAACCAGCTTTCTCCATCTCAAGGTTACAACTCTTGACCGCCCAATAAGCACGATACTCTACTTCCACTGGGAAGTGACATGTCTTACCAAACAATATTCGATAAGGGGACATCCCTATTGGTGTTTTGTAGGTTGTTCTATGAGTCCAAAGAGCTTTCTCAAGTCGGTGGCTCCAGTCTTTCCTGTTTGGCTGCACTATTTTTTCTAAGATCTGTTTGATTTCCCTGTTTGACATTTTAGCTTGCCCATTAGTCTAGGGATGATAAGGTGTAGAAACTCTGTGCACAACCCCATACTTTTGAAGCAAGTGTCCATGGTGCGGTTGCAAAAATGAGTGTTTTAATCACTTATGATGGCTCGAGGTATTCCAAACCTGCAAAAAATATTTGATCTGATAAAACCTGCAATGGGGTTGTTGAGGCCCACACATCAAATACTTCATAGAAAAGCAGAGGTTGTTGAGGCATCTCACTCCTACGAGTGATTGATGTTCCTGCTATTTGGCATTGTTCACAAGTTTTGTAAGTCTTAAAAGCATCTTTAAACAAAGTGGGCCAAAAGAAACATGAGTCTAAGACTTTCCTTGTTGTCTATTGAGGACTAAAATGTCCCCAGCTAGAGAGGCATGACAAAAATGAAGAATGGATTGAGCCTCATAGTGGGAAACATATCGCCTAATCACCTGGTCACTATAGAATTTCCACATATATGGATCATCCCACACATAGTATTTGGCATCACTTTTATGTTTGTGTATTTATGTTCTGGATGCATCTACAAGAAATACTGCAGCAACTAGATAATTAACTAAATCAGCAAACCAAGGAGTTACCTCACAAAAATGTAGCAGTTGCTCATCAGGGAAGTCATCTTGAATGGGGATGAGGTCCTCATCCATTTTTATTCTGCTCAAATGATCTGTCACCAAATTTTTAGCTCCACTCTTATCTTTAATCTCTAAATCAAATTCTTGCAGTAACAACATCCACTGGATCAATCTCGGTTTTGCTTTTGGTTTCTTCAGCAAGAACTTCAAAGCTGCATGGTCAGTAAAAACAACTACCTTCGAACCTAACAAATATAATCTAAACTTATCAAGTGCAAAAACAATAGCTAAAAGTTCCTTTTTAGTTGTAGCATAATTAGCCTGTGCAGAATCTAAAGTCCTAGAAGCATAATAGATAACATGGGCAGCCTTACCAACCCTTTGTGCAAGGACTGCTCCCACTGCATAGTTAGATGCATCACACATAATTTCAAAAGGAAGTGTCAAATTAGGTGGCTGAATTATGGGATTAAAGGTCAGTGTTGCCTTTAAGAAATCAAGCGCCTTCTTGCATTTGTCATCAAAGGTGAAACTGACATATTTTTGCAGCAAATTTGACAACGGAAGAGTTATCTTGCTGAAATCCTTGATAAAGCACCTTTAAAAACCTGCATGGCCAAGAAAAGAATGAATCTCGCGATGCAAGATTGTGTAGGTAAAATTAGAAATCACATAATCTTGGTAGGATCCTATTCTATCCCATTTTTAGAGATCACATGTCCCAAAACTATGCCTTGTTCAACCATAAAATGACATTTTTCATAATTCAGTACAAGGTTAGTTTCAATACATCTATGCAAAACTCTATCTAAATTTTTCAAGCATGCATCAAATGAGGAACCATACA
>NC_021165.2:45987015-45988567 GCF_000331145.2 Cicer arietinum
AGAAATCACATAATCTTGGTAGGATCCTATTCTATCCCATTTTTAGAGATCACATGTCCCAAAACTATGCCTTGTTCAACCATAAAATGACATTTTTCATAATTCAGTACAAGGTTAGTTTCAATACATCTATGCAAAACTCTATCTAAATTTTTCAAGCATGCATCAAATGAGGAACCATACAAAGTAAAATCATCCATGAAAACTTCAACACAATTTTCTATCAAGTCATAGAAAATACTAATCATGCAGCGTTGGAATGTTCCAAGAGCATTGCATAGGCCAAAGGGCATCCTCCTACAAGCAAATGTGTGGAAAGGGCAAGTGAACGTGGTCTCTTCTTGGTCCTCTGGTGCAATATGTGTAAGACCCTTAATTTTTAAATCCCAAATTATACTATTTAAGGGTATTTTATGTTGAATTTCTTAGGCTTCTAGCCCAGTTTTTGGTGTTTAGTGAGTTAAATGCCAAAAATATATTTTTGGAAATTGGATTAAAATTATTTTTTGGAGAATAATTTATTTACGTTACGAAGAATTTAATACCGAACAATTTTGTTAAAAATATCCCTAGTTGCAAAAACTTTTATAGGTCAATTGAGTTGCGACGAGAGTAGATATTTTTATCAAATGGTTTGAGAGGTTACGGGTGAAATGGTAATTTTGATAAATATCTAGATATTTTTAGATATTTGTTAAGTTATATGTGTGTGTGTGTGTGTGTTTTCCTCTCCCTGTTATTCGTGTTTTCTCCCTCTTCCTTCTCCATTCTTCTTCATTCGTTTCTTTTTCTTCTTTTGCTTCAAGAAAAGGAACCCAAGGCTTGGTGGGTGAGAACACAAGGATTTCTCAGCTTCATTCTTCCTCTTTGATTTGAAAACAAAGAAAAACGGTGTTAGGGGTTTTCAAACCGTCAAACACAAACCCTCGCGTTTCTTCTAGATCTAAGCTTCGTTTCGAGAAGTGATAGAAGGAAAAGTTGCTCACCTCCACGCTATGGTGCTAGTGAACCAACTTTGGAAGCGACGACGCAAATGAAGTTTTTACCAGAATTAATTACGATACCGTAATCGCGTGTTAGAGCTATCATAAAGGTAAGGGCTCCTTCCAAACTTTTAGTTTGCATTTAGGGACTTATCTGTGGTTGGGTGGAAAATAAATTTGTTAGGGTTGAAGTGTTGATTTGGGGAAAATGAATTTAATGCTTTTATGGGTGAAATTTTAGAGTTGGGTTTTGGTGATATTGATGAGTGTTTTGTGGAAAATGAATTTAACTCATCTATGTTTGGTTTTGAGGAAATGAAAATTGATGTGTTTGAGTGGTGGGTTGTGATGATTTGTGTTTGTCGTGTTTGACGTGTTCATAATTAATATTATAAATTTTGAGATGTGTTTGGGTGGATGTTGTGGAAAAATGAATTGATTTGATTTAGTGTGAATTGTGGATTGAATTTGAGAATATGTTTGAGTATGCTCTGTGTGGAATTTGAAAATCATTAGAGTTAAACGAGTATTAAAAATGGGGAATCTTTTAATATATGCATTTACTTAAT
>NC_021165.2:45988592-45989559 GCF_000331145.2 Cicer arietinum
TTGATTGATCTAATGTTTTGAATTGAGAAATATTTCAGGCAAACAAGAAGACACCATACACTTGGAACAATAGCTTGCAACTCAAGGAATCAACCAAAGTTGGAGGATGCACTTGAGAAAGACGCAAAAATGTATAGTGTTATTAGGTGTCATAGTAATAAGTTTAGTAGACTAATCACTATGGTCTCACACTTAAGCCTTTGCCAATGAATATAAATCAATCAACAAATAAAGCAATTGATGAATCGATTGACAAATCAATTGTCTGACTCAGAACAAGTGTTTTCACTAAACAAATCGATTGGACAATCGATTAGTAAAATGTTTCTGGTGAAACCTGAGTTCTGGGATATATTCAATCGATTGGACAATTGATTGGGTAACCCATTGAACAATCGATTTAGCAAGTCACAGAAACAACTAGTTATGGAATCAATCGATTGACAAATCGATTGTGACCAAGTTTTAAAATCAAAAATCAGCCATGTGATGCAACAAATCGATTGGGACATCAATTGACTTAGTTTTCTTAAACTCCAAGTTTGAAGCAATCGATTACAGATAATCATTCATCAGAACAAACTTTGATTAAATCGATTGGCAAATAGATTTTGTCAAAATAGCTGAAGTTCTGTAACAAGCACAATCGATTGGCACATCGATTGACGTTTATGCCTGAGCCACTTTGATCAGACACAAGCGATTGGAAAATCGATTAATGCAAAAGTCTGACTCACTGTGATCAACACAATCGATTGACGAATCGATTGAAGCTCATTTTTAAGTTACAGAAAGGTTTCAGCTCATTGCCAAATCGATTATGACTGTGATTGTGAAATCGACTGAGAAATCGATTGTTTTGATCTCGTTGTTGGAACAAAACATCTATAATCGATTACTTAATCGATTTGGAGAAAATCATAGTTTCAGTTCTGATTGATGTATTAAAAGAATCGATTGGCAAATC
>NC_021165.2:45990595-45993582 GCF_000331145.2 Cicer arietinum
GCCAAATAGAATAGAGAGAGAGTTTTAAGATTGATAGGTCGGGAGCATTGGAACATCTGTAAAACACTCTAAGATTCTATTGAAAAAGGCCGAAATCCTTTTATTTCGGGACTGGACGTAGGTCGTCTGATAGACGACTGAACCAGTATAAAATCTTGGTGCAATCTCTCTATCCCTTATCTCTTTACTTTTCATGTTCATCTTGTACGCGATCTAATATTTCCGCTATGTACTTTGTGTTTGAATCTTGCATAGTTAATATAGGAATTAAAATTGAATACGTTGGATTTGATCTTAATTCTCTTATTCTCAATCAAAAGAAGTCATATTTTTCCACCAATTGGTATGAGAGCCTAACTTTTTTAGAGAAAAACTCATAAAAGAACATGACTTCTTTAGATTTCCTAGGAGAAGGGGCATCTCTAACCAGACCCCCTGCCTTTAATGGTACAACATACATGTACTCGAAAGAGAGGATGCTCATCTTTCTAGAAGCTTGTGGGTTGGACATCTTAGAGGCAATGGAGAATGGTCCCTACGTGCCTAAACTTGCAGGCACTGAGGGATCATCCATCATCATCAAACCAAGATCTGATTGGTCTGGTGATGACAAAAAGAAAGTTGGTTATAATGCTAAGGCCAAGAATATTATAACATCTGCTTTGTGTGCAGAAGAATTCTTCAGGGTGTCAAACTACAAATCTGCAAAGGAAATGTGGGATACTCTTCAGGAAACACATGAAGGCACCACAAATGTCAAAAGGGCCAGAACAAATACTCTCATGCATGAGTATGAATTGTTCAACATGAAGAAGGATGAATCAATCAGTGGCTTGCAGACAAGGTTCACACACATCATCAACAATCTTCATGCCCTAGGAAAAGTTGTAGATAATGAGCAACAAATAGGAAAAGTAATGAGGTGCTTGACAAGAGAATGGCAACCCAAAATCACTGCCATTGCTGAATCAAAGGACCTAGCAAACATGACTATTGCAACATTATTTGGAAAGCTCAGGGAACATGAGATGGAATTGCACAGATTGAATGAGTCAGAACAATCTACCAGGAAAAGCAAAGGACTTTCACTGAAGGCTCAGACTCACAAAGCAAAATCTGAACCAGATACTGATGATTCAGAAAGTGAATCTGATGAAGAGCCTGAGATAGGTATGTTGGTCAGAAAATTCAAGAAATTTCTGAAAAAGAAAGGAAGCCAGTCAAGAAAACCACAAAATTCAAAGACCAAAGGCTTCAGCAAGAGTGATACCAATGATAGCAAAGTCATAACTTGCTATGAATGTGGTAAAACAGGTCACATCAGATCTGAGTGTTATAAACTGCAAAACAAAAACAAGCCTGTGAAGACTAAAGGAAAGGATCAACAACCTTCAACAAAGAAAGCTTACATTGCCTGGAACGAAAATGATGAAGATTCATCTGATGATTTTGAAGATGAAGAAGCTAACTTGTGTCTCATGGCAAATACTGACTCAGAATCTGACAGTGAAGTAAGTACAACCTCTAATCCATCCTATGATGAACTGCATGATGCCTTTAATGAATTGCATGTTGAATATGTTAGTGTACTTAAACAATTGATTAGTACTAAGAAAATGCTAGAAGAGAAATGCATGATGTATGATGAGATTAATTTGAAGCATATGTCTCTTAAAGACATAAATGAAGATTTGAAAAAAGAAGCATGTGCATTGAAATGTGACTTGGATAAGTTTAACAATAGTAGAAATAACTTAGAAATGCTTCTTAGAAATCAAAGAAATCTGAATGTTAGATCTGGACTTGGATACAAACAAAATAGGAAGGTTAACAGAAATCAGAAATTTGGTAGTTCAAATCTAGATTCATCCTCTGCTGTTGTATGCCATTTCTGTTGTAAAAAAGGCCATAAAATTTTTAATTGCAAACAAAGAAAACTGGCCAACAGAGGATGGAAACAGATTTGGAAAGTTAAGTCACAAGTATTTGAATCTAACCCCCCAAGACCCTATTTGAATTGGGTACCTAAATCCAAAACTTGAATCATTTTTGCAGATATGCTTGGCATCCAGGAATCAATCATGGTATCTAGACAGTGGATGCTCCAAGCATATGGCTGGAGACAAGTCAATGTTCTTGTCTTTGAACTTAAAGGAAGGAGGCTTTGTCAAATATGGTGACAATAACAAAGGGAAAATCCTAGGCTTTGGAGACATCGGAAACAAATCATCTACAGTAATTAAAGATGTTTTGTATGTCAAGGATCTAAAGCACAACTTGTTAAGTATCAGCCAGCTGTGTGACAAGGGATTCCAGGTACATTTTACCTCTATGTGTTGCACACTTGAGCATAAGGAAGTTAAAGGTATGAAATTGACAGGTAAAAGAGTTAACAATATTTACATGATAGATTTTGATTCCTTACCTGCAAATGATATATGCTGCTTATTATCTAATGCTGATGAGAACTGGCTGTGGCATAAGAGAGTGGCTCATATTCGTATGGACCACTTGAATAGACTTGTTAGTAAGCAGTTAGTCCTAGGTCTGTAAAAGAGTTAACAATATTTACATGATAGATTTTGATTCCTTACCTGCAAATGATATATGCTGCTTATTATCTAATGCTGATGAGAACTGGCTGTGGCATAAGAGAGTGGCTCATATTCGTATGGACCACTTGAATAGACTTGTTAGTAAGCAGTTAGTCCTAGGTCTTGTGACTCCTGTGAGAGGAGTAAGCTAGTTAAGTCTTCTTTCCCCCCTATAGACTTAGTTCAAACCAGTAGAGTCTTACAGTTGGTACACATGGACTTGTTTGGTCCATCTCAGGTTAGAAGCTTTGGAGGGAACCTATATGGGTATGTGCTGGTAGATGATTACACTAGGTTCACATGGACATATTTTCTGACTCACAAGAGTGAGGCATTCTCAACTTTTAAGAAATTTGCCACTTTGGTTCAAAATGAGAATAACCAGAAAATCAT
>NC_021165.2:45995532-45998000 GCF_000331145.2 Cicer arietinum
ATCACTTCATTAGAGACCAATACCAACAGGGTAAGATTAAGTTGGAATATGTCAATACAACTGAGCAGTTGGCTGACATTTTCACCAAGGCCTTGCCCAAGGACAGTTTCTTCTTTATAAGAATGAAACTTGGCATTATTGATCTCAATGAAATCTGATCCATAGGCAACAATTGATTGCTACATCGATTATCTTGTGGCCAGATAGGAAAAATGCATTACCTAATCGATTGTATAATCGATTTATGATGCATAGTGTTTTAAATTTGGTAATTTGGAAACACGATAATCGATTGCTAAATCGATTTGTTTGGCACTTAATGTTTATTTCTCTATGTCATTATCACTGGAATCGATTTTGTAATCGATTGATCACATCTCAGAAGCCAGATTGCTGAAGTTTGCTTTACCTCAATCGATTGGTAAATCATTTATATATTTGGAAAATTATTTAAAGAATCGATTGGATAATCGATTGTTTGGTCAAGACATCTACAAATTTGAGAAGTTTTTCAAACTCAAACCCGAGCATCGATTGGGAAATCGATTGGATCAACTTTGTTTTGGACCTGAACTTATAACAATCGATTTGGGAATCGATGTTGCGTTTTGAAGTTTTCTGAACATAGGAGGCAATCGATTTGGACATCGATTTAGTAAAGAAGGATAAGTTACACAATCGATTTGGAAATCGATTGACAACATGTCCGTTGAGAAAAATTATAGCCGTTGGAGTGGGTGTAACGGATACTTTTTTGAACCACGTTAACCTAATCGATTTGGTAAACCCAGAAGTGAAACACAATCGATTGGCAATCGATTTTGTACAGTGCTATAAAAACCATGGTAAACCCTAAATCGATTTCACAATCTATTTTCACACTCTGCTCTCAGTTCATTCATCCAACTTCAAATTTCTCTGCATCTAATCCTCCTCAGTCATCAATCTTCAATCAATAAACTACCATGGCTCGAGTAAAACAAACAGCCAGACGCCCATCATCATCATCAAAATCCATTTCACTGGACTCTTCTTCTACCTCAAGTGGAAGAACACTTTCACCTTCACCTCATCCACCTCCCTCACCTCCAACTAAACGTGTCTCTATTCCTACCAATAAAGTGTTGGCTAAGGATAAAGGCAAAGCTGTTGCCACCAATCAGGAACCAAGCAAGAAGAGGAAGGCTCCTCAGACAGAAAAATTAATGGGTGATGCTATGAAGGGAGCCACCCAGAAAAAGAAGAAGCCTTCATCCCCACCAAAGAAGGTTCAGCCTTCAAAGGACAAACAAGTGGAAGGCAAGTCTCTTCCTGATTCCTTCTTAAAGAGAAAAATCCAAGAAGCCAGAACATTGGATTTCACGTTTTTTGATACAAATGGTTTTACTTTTCAAAATTATTTGAGGTTTCATGGACTAGAAGATTTCCTCTCCTCATCACTGGAAGTTTATCTGAAGTTGATACGTGCTTTTTACTCCACCTTCATTCTAACCAAGACTGGTTTTGCTGCTGAAGTCAAAGGTAAAAAGATCGCAATGACTTTTGAGGACTTTTCCAAGTTAGTCTTGAAATGCTCAAGTTAAAATTGTATGATTGTCACTTATGCAAAAAGGGGGAGATTGTTGGACTTTAGTCCTCTTAATCCTAGTTTTGACATAATTAACAAACATACAATGTTCATACATCATATGATAAATCTAACATTTTAATTGAGCAAGATTTCAGGAACAACAATCCAATCCTACACACTTGGAACATATTGCTTGGAACACAAGAAATCAACAAAAGTTGAATTTTGACTGAGTAAATCGATTGGGAAATCGATTTCATAACAAGGGTGTAAGGAAACACAACTGTTTGTGATTGTATAATCGATTGGGCAATCGACTGACTAAATTAGAAATGAAAACTGCACAAGTCAGTGGCACCCTGTTTTACAGGCTAATCGATTGACAAATCGATTGTACACTTCACAAAGTAAACCTGATTGAAACAAATCGATTGGGAAATCGATTGTACAAGTCACAGTGACACCCCAGTTTTGAGGGTAATCGATTGGCAAATCGATTGCGTAAGTACTATTTGCAAAATAACTTTCACTGTGACAAACACAATCGATTGGACAATCTATTGTGTGAAATTTCAATCAAGTTAAGTTTGGTTGCAATCGATTGGGAAATCGATTGAACTAAACGCCAGGTAAGAACTTTTCAGGCAAATACATACAAATCGATTGGCACGTCGATTAACATCAAAATAGCTGAGTCACTAACTTAAACACAATCGATTGGCAAATCGATTGAAAGAACTTTTTGAAATCACAGTGAACTCTGAGCTTGTGGCCAAATCGATTCTGAGTATTTGTTAATCGATTATGAGACTTAATAAATCGATTACGAAATCGATTGGTGTGATTTTTACTTTGAACATAACACCTGCAATCGATTACGAAATCGATGCATATAAGT
>NC_021165.2:45998018-46001992 GCF_000331145.2 Cicer arietinum
TTTAAAGAATCGATTGTTAAATCGATTGGCTTATGTAGTTTCAAGATTCAAGAAAAACAAGACACGCGATAATCGATTGGCTAATCGATTAGACCTGTTTTATAACTTTAAGGAATCGATTGGCAAATCGATTTATTAAGATGTTTTTCAGAAACTATATAAATTGTCTTCAATCATTCTCTCAACAACAATCTGATAAACACTTTGAATATTCTTGATATACACAAGAACTCTCAATAACACTTTGTTAACATACTGAGTTTGCTTTTTCAGATCACAGAAAAAGAGATTATCAACAATCAATAAGAGAGCTGGAAAAGTGATCTTGAGAGAAAAGACAAGGTTCTCATGAACAATCCTTGAATATCCAGATTCGTGATAAGTCACATTGACCAAGATTGAAGACTTCTTTTTGTTCTTCCTTTATTTAGTTTGTAATAATACTTTGAAAAGAAACGAAAGCGAGAAAGCCAGCTTGAAACTGGTGGCTACTTTCTTGGGTGAGAGAGCTCAACAAGAAGGAGTCGTACTTTGATTCTGTGTTAGACTGCTGAGTGTCTACAAGGATCAGAGGGTGATCAATAGGAAAGAGATCATTAGAGATAGATAGGTTTCGGGGATGAAACTGGACAATCTGTAATTGATTCTTTCTATTGGAGAAGAAAATCTGAAATCCGATTGGATTGTCAGGACTGGATGTAGGTTGTCTCGTTGACAACTGAACCAGGATAAATTCTTGGTGCAATCTTCTCTAACCCTTAACTCCTTTAATTTTCTATCTTGCAATATTTGTATGTGTGATTAATATTAGATGCATGTTAAACATATTCTGTGTTAGGTAATATTGTTTAAACTGGAAATTTGACTCGCATGCATCTTGGTTAATCTCTTATCCATCTACTTGTAATTGCTAATCTTGTATGCCGCAATTTAATTCCGTTGTGTGTATGAAATTGATTTAATTTCTTAAAGAACTGATACATTCCGATTATTTCGAGGTCATAATAATCAACAAACTTCAATAGACAAGAATCCGGCAACTAAGGAGCTAATGATGGACGGCTTTGTTGAGAAGGTTTCTCTTCCAACAGGCCAGATGAAGGTTGATCACCGGATGCTCATGTACGTGCTAACAAGGATGTTAGTACCTAGAGCTGGAAATCATGCGGTTGTACAGCGGCTGGATATTATCCTGTTGTGGGGGATGTACAAAGAGCTAAGGATGAGCTGGGCTTGGATAGTGCTGCTGAACATGATGGAATCAGCACAAGGAAAGCACATCCTACCCTATCCCCAAGTGGTGACGAAGATTCTGAGGCATTTCAAGGTGTCTCTAGCCAATGAAGAATCTCTCAAAACCACACTGACATTTGGTGAATCAATTGTGAACCAAATGCAGTTGCGACGCATTAATGGAGTATGGACAAGAGCTCCATCTACTGCTGATCATGCACAATCCAGTGCTGATCAAGCCCAAGCAAGTGCCCAACCACCTGCACCAGCTGAAGCATCTTCTGACATTATGACGAAGCTACTGGAGTTCATGAATATTCAAGCTGCCCACAACGAAAGAGTGGAAGCCTTTCTTCGAAAGCTCCAATCAACTTTGGATTATGTGGTTCAGGATGTGGATGCTATTCAGGAGCACTTGGGGCTCAAAATGTCTTTTGAAGACATTGCTGAGATCAGACGACAATCAACCGAAGATCCAAACCAAGTCAACCTAGATGGATCTGATCCTCATGGGGAGGAGACACCTGCTGAGGTTAATACAACGGTCTCTCCTTCTCCTGCTGGTGATAATGAGGATCATCCCTAGATTCATTGTTTAGGTTTAGTGTCTTTGTTGTTTGTCATGCTCCTGTACTACTCTTGATTTGTTGTCTTTGTAAATTTTTTTATGTATATATCTTTTGTTTTGTTTAATCAACTCTCTTGTATATTTTTTTTCTTTTTGTTTAAATGACAAAAGGGGGAGTTTGATTTAACTTGCGATTATTTACTCTGATATTTTACATGCTGATCATATAATGCTCTGATGTATGGATATATGCTCTGATATATGTATATGTTACTGATGCCATATGATCTGATATGCTACATATGCTCTAATATATGCTAATTTGTGATCTGATGTAATTCTACTCTGATACAATGCATATTACTATGATACAATGTATTCTGATACACAACATTGTACCCTGTTTGCTCTTTGATTTTTTTTTTGTACTGATGTTGTTGAAATGTATCATACATTCCAAAACTCAGGGGGAGATTTTAAAATAATCTCAATGTTAAAACTGTGTATTTGTCATTAAATCAAAAAGGGGGAGTTTGTAAGTCATGAGCTTCCCTGATCATGTTTTTGATTTAATTCCCAAACACACAGTACATATGAAATATTTGATTGATCTAATGTTTTAAATTGAGAAATATTTCAGGCAAACAAGAACACACCACACACTTGGAACAATAGGTTGCAACTCTAGGAATCAACCAAAGTTGGAGGATGCACTTGAGAAAGACGCAAAAATGTATAGTGTTATTAGGTGTCATAGTAATAAGTTTAGTAGACTAATCACTATGGTCTCACACTTAAGCCTTTGCCAATGAATATAAATCAATCAACAAATAAAGCAATTGATGAATTGATTGACCAATCGATTGTCTGACTCAGAACAAGTGTTTTCACTAAACCAATCGATTGGACAATCGATTAGTAAAATGTTTCTAGTGAAACCTGAGTTCTGGGATATATTCAATCGATTGGGTAACCCATTGAACAATCGATTTAGCAAGTCACAGAAACAACTAGTTATGGAATCAATCGATTGACAAATCGATTGTGACCAAGTTTTAAAATCAGAAATAAGTCATGTGATGCAACAAATCGATTGGGACATTAATTGACTTAGTTTTCTTAAACTCCAAGTTTGAAGCAATCAATTACAAATAATCATTCATCAGAACAAACTTTGATTAAATCGATTGGCAAATAGATTTTGTCAAAATAGCTGAGGTTCTGTAACAAGCACAATCGATTGGCACATCGATTGACGTTTATGCCTGAGCCACTTTGATCAGACACAAGCAATTGGAAAATCGATTAATGCAAAAGTCTGACTCACTATGATCAGCACAATCGATTGACGAATCGATTGAAGCTCATTTTTAAGTTACATAAAGGTTTCAGCTCATTGCCAAATCGATTATGACTGTGATTGTGAAATCGACTGCGAAATCGATTGTTTTGATCTCGTTGTTGGAACAAAACATCTATAATCGATTACTCAATCGATTTGGAGAAAATCATAGTTTCAGTTCTGATTGATGTATTAAAAGAATCGATTGGCAAATCAATTCATGCTTATATATTCAAGATTCAAGAAAAACAAGACCTGCGAAAATCGATAAGGCAATCGATTAAAGCTTTATAAAATACACCCAGAGCTATTTATCGACGCATAGTTTCGAGGACGAAACTAATTTTAGGGGGGGAGTAATGTAAGACCCATAATTTTAAAGTACACTTTATGTATTTTATATGTTTTGGATTTTGGCTCGGAGGCTTTTTTTTAGCCAAAGTTAATAATATTATGGAGTGTATAGGATCAAAAAGTTATTTTGACCCCGTTTAGAATTACTCGTCGATAAATAAATTTAAATTAAGTGCGGTAAATCCTTTACGGAGAATTTAATGCGTTACGGGTGAAATGGTAATTTAACAAATATCTAGATATTTTGAGATATTTGTTAAGTTATATTTAATATATATATATACATATATATATGTTTGCTTGGAGAGAATAGAAAGAAAGGAAATTAGAAGGAAGGAAAAGGAAAAGAAAAGGTTATATAAAGGAAAGAAGGAAATAGAAAGGAAGGAAAAACAAAGAAAGGAAAAAGGAAGGAAGGAAAATCTGATTTTCCATCTTCTTCCTCTACTACCCGCGGCCAAATTCCCTCTTTCTCCC
>NC_021165.2:46003136-46007402 GCF_000331145.2 Cicer arietinum
ATTAAGTCAGGGGCTCAGTTATCCTGTCAATCGATTGCCCAATCGATTGAATTAAGCCCAGGATTCTGTCTTCATCAAAATCCTTCGCCCCAATCGATTGCCTAATCGATTGGCTCAGTGAAAATCCTCAGTTTTAGTTGTATGATTAATTGCTCATGAATCTATCCATGTCTTGGTTGTTATGTTATAATTAGGGGATTGAGAACTTCATTTTACTTTCATTTTTAATTGGCAAAGCATTGTATGAACTTTTCGCATATTGAAAATCCTGATAAGGTGCATGCTTAGCTGAAAAGTTATTTTTAGCATTTAAAACTTAAATGTTATGTGTTAACTGTTATTTTCGGTTGGTGACCTTTACAATTATTGTGGAAATCTGGGCTTTGCCCTCAGATGAGAGTCAGGACGATCCTACCGATTCGTACCCTACGGACGGGAATGGAGATGGGAACGCTTGACTGCAGCTACGTTAGGAGAATCTCACGGGGCGCGTGGAGATCACTCCGGGTGTTTAGTTGTGTTGTAAAATGATCAGATTAGGTTGACATAGAGGGATCAAATGTCTCTCTTTTGTATTGCATTTATTTTAAAATGGAAGACTGTACTTATACTAATATTGTCAGCTTGACATGTTATTTTCGATGGGTTACATGTACCATTTGTTGTTGGGTGAATGGTTTGGATTTATAATTGGAGTAACTTTTTCGCTGCTTGTAAATTATAATGACTCAATTATTTATCCAAAGGCATTTCTTTATTTATTTCTCTGCTTTATTATAAATTCTTTTTTAAAAAAAAAATATACCCTCGCTTTGAAAAACGGGGTGTTACAGAAGAACTTTCACAACATTTTTAAAATCTTTGACACAACTTTTGGAAAACTTTTCACAAACTTTGAACAACCTTGAGAGAAAAGTTTTAACAATCACACAAACATTAATTGCCCAAATACCTTTTGTGTGAGAACCAATACAGTGATTGAGTCAAATTCATGATACTTCTTTAGTTCTTTGCAAAATACAATTCTTTGTAACTGAAGGTTTAGAAAATCCAGTTTGGAAACTGGTGGCTGTCTTCGTTGTTGAGAGGACTCATCAAGAAGAAGCTTTATTGTGATCTTGGAAGAGTTTTTAGAGGAACTCTGGGATACAGTGGTCGCCGAATAGAGTAGAGAGAGAGTTTTAAGATTGATAGGCCGGGAGCGCTGGAACATCTGTAAAACACTCTAAGATTCTATTGAAAAAGGCCGAAATCATTTTATTTTGGGACTGGACGTAGGTCGTCTGATAGACGACTGAACCAGTATAAAATCTTGATGCAATCTCTCTATCCCTTATCTCTTTACTTTTCATGTTCATCTTGTATGCGATCTAATATTTCCGCTGTGTACTTTGTGTTTGAATCTTGCATAGTTAATATAGGAATTAAAATTGAATACATTGGATTTGATCTTAATTATCTTATTCTCAATCAAAAGAAGTCATATTTTTCCAACAGGGTTTTGGTTTGGAATTCCGAGTCCATGCATTTTGGCATATATGCATTGCATTAGGGTGCTTGGCAAGCGAGTCGTGTTTGATTCAAGATTATGATTGAGTGTTTGAACTCAAGTTGTCATGGTGATTGTGTTATAATTGCCAAGTGTGAATGTTTTGGATTTGTGTGAAAGTGTGACTGATTACAAAACCATTTCGAAACTCAAGTCGTCATAGTGGTTGAGCTATAATTGCTAAGTGTGATTGTTTGGATTTGTGTGTAAGTGTTGATTGATTTTGAAACCCTTTAAAAAGCTGAATTTTGTGGTTTTCCTGCTGCTGTCTGATGTGTATTCGAATACATAAAGCTGTATTCGAATACAGACATGTTGTTTTTGCTGCTAGCTGTTGAAACAACCTTGTATTCGAATACAGAGATGTTGTATTCGAATACAACATTGCAGTTTTGTTAAAAACTTCATTTTTCAACCTTGTTTATGCATGTTTGGCATATGGAAACCCTTTTAAGGTGCATGCTAAGTTGAAAGGTTATTTTGTGCATTTAAAAAAATGTTATGTGTTGATTGTTAATTTCGGTTGGTGACCATTTACAACTATTGTGGAAATCTGAGCTTTGCCCTGAGATAAGAACCAGGACCATCCTACCGGTTAGTACCCTATGGATGGGAATGTAGTTGGACACACCTGACTGGAGCTATGTTAGGAGGATCTTGTGGGGCGTGTGAAGATCACTCGGGATGTATAGTTTTTTGTAAAATTAGAGGAACTCTGGGATACAGTGGTCGCCGAATAGAGTAGAGAGAGAGTTTTAAGATTGATAGGCCGGGAGCGCTGGAACATCTGTAAAACACTCTAAGATTCTATTGAAAAAGGCCGAAATCATTTTATTTTGGGACTGGACGTAGGTCGTCTGATAGACGACTGAACCAGTATAAAATCTTGATGCAATCTCTCTATCCCTTATCTCTTTACTTTTCATGTTCATCTTGTATGCGATCTAATATTTCCGCTGTGTACTTTGTGTTTGAATCTTGCATAGTTAATATAGGAATTAAAATTGAATACATTGGATTTGATCTTAATTATCTTATTCTCAATCAAAAGAAGTCATATTTTTCCAACAGGGTTTTGGTTTGGAATTCCGAGTCCATGCATTTTGGCATATATGCATTGCATTAGGGTGCTTGGCAAGCGAGTCGTGTTTGATTCAAGATTATGATTGAGTGTTTGAACTCAAGTTGTCATGGTGATTGTGTTATAATTGCCAAGTGTGAATGTTTTGGATTTGTGTGAAAGTGTGACTGATTACAAAACCATTTCGAAACTCAAGTCGTCATAGTGGTTGAGCTATAATTGCTAAGTGTGATTGTTTGGATTTGTGTGTAAGTGTTGATTGATTTTGAAACCCTTTAAAAAGCTGAATTTTGTGGTTTTCCTGCTGCTGTCTGATGTGTATTCGAATACATAAAGCTGTATTCGAATACAGACATGTTGTTTTTGCCACTGACTTACTGTGTAGTCGAATACAGACTGTTGTATTCGAATACATACATGTTGTTTTGCTACTGATTTACTGTGTAGTCGAATATAAAAGGCTGTATTCGAATACAGACATGTTGTTTTTGCTGCTAGCTGTTGAAACAACCTTGTATTCGAATACAGAGATGTTGTATTCGAATACAACATTGCAGTTTTGTTAAAAACTTCATTTTTCAACCATGTTTATGCATGTTTGGCATATGGAAACCCTTTTAAGGTGCATGCTAAGTTGAAAGGTTATTTTGTGCATTTAAAAACTTAAATGTTATGTGTTAATTGTTAATTTCGGTTGGTGACCCTTTACAACTATTGTGGAAATCTGGGCTTTGCCCTCAGATGAGAACCAAGGCCATCCTACCGGTTAGTACCCTGTGGATGGGAATGTAGTTGGACATACCTGACTGGATGCTGTGTCAGGAGGATCTTGCGGGGCGCGTGAAGATCATCCGAGATGTATAGTTTTTTGTAGAATGATCAGATTAGGTTGACGTATAGGGACTAGATGTCTTTCTTTTTGGGTTTTGTTTAGTTTAATTTGGAATATTGTACCTATACCAATATTATTAGCTTGACATTTTATTATGATGGGTCCATGTACCACTTTTTGATGTGTAAATACTTTGCATTCGTATTTCAAAAACTATTCCGCTGCTTGTAAATTTTGTTGACTTATTTGTCGTTGTGTTACGACTTAAATATTTATCCAAAAGTATTTCCTTATTTATTTCTTTGTTATTATGAGTTTCTTTTAAAAAAAATACACTCGCGCTGTTAAAATTTGGGGTGTTACAATATGGATCAGAAAATAACCAGAAAAACCATCCAGAAAACAACAATGTGACTTACCAGCCAACCGTTCAAGCATCTGATCAATGAATGGTAAAGTAAAATGATATTTTCTAGTTGTCTGGTTTAGTCTCCTGTAATCAATGCATACCCTCTAGCTGTTCTGCACTCGTGTGAGGATAAGTTCATTATTTTCATTTTTAACCACTGCGAGTCTAGTTTTTTTAGGGACTACCTGCACCGGACTCATCCATTGACTATCAGAGATGGGGTATATTGTAACACCCCGATTTTCAAAGCGAGTGTAATTTTTTTTTTCAAAAGAAAATAAACTAAAACAGAGAAATAAATAAGGAAATGCCTTTGGATAAATAATTGAGTCATTATAATTCATAAGCAGCGGAAAAGTTTCTCCAAATATAAATCCAAAGCATTTACACAACAA
>NC_021165.2:46007902-46014795 GCF_000331145.2 Cicer arietinum
AAAGACAATGTTCTCATAATCCATTCTTGAATAACCAGATTTGTGAGAAGACACATTGTTCAACATTGAAGACTTCTGTTACTACTTCTTTTATTCTGTTTGTAATAAATACTTTGAAAAGAAAACGACTGATAGAAATCCAGCTAGAAACTGGTGGCAATCTTCTTGGGTGAGAGGCCTCATCAAGAAGGAGTCGTACTTTGATTTTGTGTGAGTCTGCTGATTGACTACAAGGATCAAAGGGTGAGCAATAGGAAAGAGATTGTGAGAGATAGATAGGTTTCAAGGAAACTGGACAATCTGTAAACAATTCACAATTCTTTCTATTGGAGAAAAAGCTGAAATCCAGTTGGATTGTCAGGACTGGATGTAGGTTGTCTCGTTGACAACTGAACCAGGATAAATCTTGGTGCATTCTATCCCTTATCATTTTACTTTTAATTGTTAATCTTGTATGCCGCATTATAATTCCGCTGTGTATGTAATATTGCTTTAATTTGATTAAAGACTGATATATTCTGATTATTTCGAGGTCATAATAATCAACAATTGGCCTCAGAGCTTGACTTTTCGAGAGGTAAAACTCATAAAAGGAATATGGCCTCAACTGATTTTCTGGGAGAAGGCGCATCACTAGCAAGACCCCCAGCATTCAATGGAACAACTTATATGTACTGGAAGCACAGGATGCTGATATTCCTGGAAGCCAGTGGCATAGACATCCTTGACGCTGTTGAAAATGGCCCATACATTCCCAAGATTGCAGGAACAAATGACTCGATGATTCCCAAGCCCAGATCCGAATGGTCTGAGGACGATAAAAAGAAGGTAGGTTATAATGCTAAAGCTAAGAACATTATAACATCTGCTTTGTGTGCAGAAGAATTCTTTAGGGTATCAAACTGCAAATCAGCAAAGGAAATGTGGGACATTCTTCAAGAAACACATGAAGGAACCACAAATGTGAAAAGAGCTCGCGTAAATACACTTATGCACGAATACGAATTGTTCAGCATGAAGAAAGATGAATCTATAAGTGATCTACAGACGAGATTTACACACGTGATAAACAACCTTCATGCACTCGGAAAACAGGTGGAGAATGAACAACAGATCGGAAAAATTATGAGGTGTCTAACCAGAGAATGGCAGCCCAAAATAACTACTATAGCTGAATCTAAAGATCTAGCAAAGATGACAACAACAACAAATTTTGCAAATAGTAAAGATAAGCTAAATGTCATACTTAGCAATCAAAGACATGTTCATGAAAAATCTGGTTTAGGATATACACCAAATATGCATGTCAAAAGAAAAAATAAAAACAGATCTGGTATTGGTTATATGCAAACCAGAAATGTCAAACATGGTCAAAAATCTGCTATTGCTAAGAGTATGTATGACATCTTTACTAAACCAAATAAACATTCATCCTTTGATGGCAAATGTCATTTCTGTTGCAGAAAGGGACATTTTGTGTCTAATTGCAAATTTAAAAAATTAGCCAATCAAGGATGGAAGCTAGTTTGGATAGAAAAGAAATCTGTGTTTGACACTAACCAACCAGGACCCAATTTAAATTGGGGACCTAAAACAAAATTCTGATTTTGTATTGCAGGTGTGCTTGACATCCACGAAACACTCATGGTATCTAGATAGCGGATGCTCAAAGCACATGACTGGTGACAAATCCAAATTCCTGAACTTGACATTAAAGGAAGGAGGCTTTGTCAAATATGGTGATAACAACAGAGGAAAAATCATTGGAATTGGTGATGTAGGCGATGAATCAACTGCAGTAATCAAAAATGTGCTATATGTTGAAGGATTAAAGCACAACTTACTGAGTATAAGCCAGCTATGTGACAAAGGTTTTCAAGTAAGTTTTTCATCACAATCTTGCATTATTGAGCATAAAGATGACAAACACATAAAGCTAATTGGGGACAGAATCAACAACATTTACATGTTGGATTTCAATTCTGTACCTAGTGCTGTATGCTGCTTGTTATCCAACTCAGATGAAACATGGCTTTGGCATAAAAGAATTGCTCATATACACATAAATCATTTGAATAAACTTGTCAGCAAACAGTTAGTCTTAGGTCTACCAAATAGGAAGTTCTCTAAAGATAGACTGTGTGATGCATGTGAGAAAAGTAAACTGGTTAAGACTCCATTTCCCTCTATAGACTTGGTTAGAACAAATAGAGTTTTACAACTAGTTCACATGGACCTTTTTGGACCTGCCCAAGTTAAGAGTTTAGGTGGAAACCTGTATGGATATGTGCTGGTTGATGATTATTCTAGATTCACATGGACTTACTTTTTAGCTCATAAAAGTGATACATTCTCTGTTTTCAAAAAGTTTGCTGCTTTAGTACAAAATGAGAATGATTTGAAAATTGTTTCAATAAAAAGTGATCATGGAGGTGAATTCCAAAATGATCTTTTTCAAAATTATTGTGAATCAAATGGAATCAACCACATCTATTCAGCCCCTAGGACACCACAGCAGAATGGGGTAGTGGAGAGGAAAAATAGATCCCTAGAAGAGTTAGCTAGGACCATGCTTAAGGACTCCAACCTACCTAAGTACTTTTGGGCAGATGCAATTAGTACAGCCACTCATGTTGTAAATAGAGTTCTCATTAGGCCCCTGCTTAGGAAAACACCCTATGAGCTTTACAAGGGTAGAAAACCAAACCTTTCCTACTTTAGAATCTTTGGTTGTAAGTGCTTTGTGTTGAACAATGGCAAAGAACACCTAGGAAAGTTTGACCCTAAGGCAGATGAAGGTATCTTTTTAGGATATTCCCAAACTAGTAAGGCCTATAGAATCTACAACAAAAGAACAAAGACCATAGAAGAGTCAGTTCATGTAAAGTTTGATGAATTATTTACAGAAAACTTGAACAAAACTCCTTCTAAGGTTATTGACATTTTGGATGATGTTGTAGAATCTGAACCACTAGAACAACCTATAGCTGACCCTCCAACTAGTGCAGACCCTGTAGAACCTATAGAAACCTGTGAGTTGCCTAAGGAATGGAAGTTCAACAGAAACCACCCTTTAGACAACATTATAGGCGATATCTCTAAAGGTGTTGCAACTAGGAGAAGCCTTAGTCAGTTTTGTAACTTTACAGCCTTTGTATCTCAGATTGAACCTAAGAACATTAAGGAAGCCCTGTTAGATAGTGAGTGGATACTTGCTATGCAAGAGGAGTTAAACCAGTTTGAGAGAAACAAGGTGTGGAGTTTAGTACCTAGGCCAGAGGGTAAGCATGTCATAGGAACCAGATGGGTGTTCAGAAACAAGTTGGATGAGAATGGTGTGATAACAAGGAACAAAGCTAGACTAGTAGCCAAGGGTTATAGTCAAGAGGAGGGAATAGATTTTGATGAAACCTATGCCCCTGTAGCTAGATTAGAAGCCATAAGAATTTTATTGGCTTATGCTTGTATAATGGACTTTAATCTTTATCAAATGGACGTGAAAAGTGAATTTCTCATGGTGACCTTCAAGAGGAAGTTTTTGTTAGCCAAACACCTGATTTTGAAAATCCTGATTTTCCTAATCATGTGTATAAGCTCTCAAAGGCCCTCTATGGGTTAAAACAAGCTCCAAGAGCTTGGTATGAGAAGCTCAGCAATTTCCTTATTCAACAAAACTTTTTAAGAGGAAATGTTGACAAGACCCTTTTCACAAAAACTACTGGAAATGATATCTTGCTTGTCCAAGTATATGTTGATGACATAATATTTGGATCTACAAATAATAAACTGTGCAAAGAATTTGAAAATTTGATGAAAGGTAAATTTGAAATGTCAATGATGGGTGAACTGTCATATTTCTTGGGATTTCAAATTAACCAAAGCAAGCAAGGCATTTCCATTAGTCAATCTAAATACTGTTTTGATTTGATAAAGAAATTTAACTTTGAAAATCTTAAGTCCATTGATACACCCATGAGTCAAGGAAATTTCTTAGACCGAGATGAGAAAGGTAAACCTGTAGATGTTACTAGATTTCGTGGTATGATTGGATCTCTGCTCTACCTTACAGCAAGCCGACCAGACATCATGTTCAGTGTTTGTATGTGTGCAAGGTATCAAAATATCTTTTTGCTCATATAAACTCCAAAATAATATTAACTTTGGCCAAAAAGCCTCCGAGCCAAAATCCAAAATACAGAAAAATACATAATGTATACTTTTAAATTATGGGTCTTACATTACTACCCCCTAAAATTAGTTTCGTCCTAGAAACAATGCGTCGATAAATAGCTATGGGTGTTGTTCTCTCATCTTGCTCTCCAGTTCCCAAGTCGCATCTCCAGTAATTGGGTTCCAAATCACCTTGACCAATGAAACATCCTTGGTCCTCAATCGCTTAATCTTCCTGTCATCAATTCTCACAGGTGGTACTTCGAATGACAAGTTATCCTTCAGTTGGATTGTGTCTGGTTCGATCACATGAGATGGATCTGCAAGATATTTCCTCAACTGTGACACATGAAACACGTCATGAATATTGGACAGTATCGGAGGCAATGCAATCCGATAAGCAACAGGCCCAATTCGTGCAGAAATCTGATATGGTCCAATGAATTTCGGAGTCAACTTCTTCGATTTCAAGGCTCTACCTACTCCAGTAGTAGGTGTGACTCTCAGAAATACATGGTCACCCTGTTCGAATTCCAAAAGTCTGCGACGCTTGTCCGCGTAACTCTTCTGACGATCTTGTGAAGTCTTCATTTTCTCCTTGATCTTCCTTACTTTAGCTGTGGTCTGTTGCACCATCTCTGGTCCGACAATCATATTCTCACCGTCTTTATACCAACACAAGGGCGTCTGACACTGCGCCCATATAAAGCCTCATATGGTGCCATTCCGATACTTGCGTGGAAACTATTGTTGTAGGTGAACTCAATCAACGGAAGTACATCATCCCAACTTCCCCTATCATCTAATACACATGCTCTCAACAGATCTTCTAGGGACTGATTCGTCCTTTCAGTTTGTTCGTCGGTTTGTGGATGGTAAGCTGAACTCAATCGTAGCTTCGTTCCCAACGCTTCGTGCAATACTCCCCAAAAATGCGATGTGAACTTCGGATCACGGTCTGATACAATGCTCGATGGTACCCCGTGTAACCTCACAATTTCAGCAATGTAGATCTCCGTTAGCTGATCTACCTTATAGGTGGTCCTTACCGGCAAAAAGTGAGCAGATTTAGTCAGCCGGTCCACTATCACCCATATAGAATCATTCTTCCTCCTTGTCTTTGGTAATCCGGTTATAAAATCCATGGAAATGCTGTCCCACTTCCATTCAGGTATATCTAAAGGTTGCAACATTCCAGCAGGTCGCTGATGTTCCACCTTCGCTTTCTGACAAGTTAGACAAGTGGATACATATTCCGCCACATGTTTCTTCATTCCTGGCCACCAATAATTCTGCCTCAAATCCTGATACATCTTTGTTGCCCCAGGATGAATACTCAGCTTACTCTTATGCGCCTCTTCTAAAATCGTTTTCCGCATATCTGTAATTCCTGGTACACAAATCCTACCATTACACCGCAAAACATTATCTGCCCCAATCTTGAACTCAGTCGTCTTCCCTTGTACTATTAGATTCTATTCTGAATAGTTATTTGACAATGTAAACATGCATAATTTACTGTCAAAGTCTTAGCAGTAAAGCAGACACAGACAACTTCAAACGATTTACACAATCCATAGTAATGAAGGAATGGGTTGCCCCCGAATCAGAAAGGGTAGTTAGGGGGTTACCTGTAATCGCACAGTCATATTGAATCAGATTGCTAGATAAATTTCCAACTTCAGCGCCGACGCAATAAACATGTCCTCTAGCAGTAGGAAGAGTAATCCTAGCTACATCCACCATTGGTTCCACCTTCGGAGCCTCGCAATTCCTTGCAAAGTGCCCTGGTTTATGGCAATTGTAGCAAGTAGTACTGTTAAAGGTACAAGCATAAGCATAATGTCCCTCTTCTCCACATCGGAAACATCGTATACCTTGTCCCACTTGTCTCCCAAAGTCTTGGTTCCTTGGGTTATTCTGTCCCCCGTTGTTATCAGGTGGTCGATTATAAGGTTTAGCAACTTGTTTTACCTTGTTCTAATACTTCACCCGACTAGGTCCTCCTGAGTTAAAATTCCCTCCTCAGCTAGCTCTCTTATTCTTCATATCCTCAACTCCTCTACATTTTTCCACAAGAACTTGAAAACGTTGAATTCCCAAGGGTAAGACAAAGTCTTGAATCTCATACTTTAGTCCGTCTTGGAAACGATGACACAAGAATGGCTCGTCAATCTCTTCACAGAAAAATCTGAAATGCCTTGATAATGATTCAAACTTAGCAGCATATTCGCCCACGGTCATGTTCCCCTGATGTAGTTTCAGGAAATCATCACCCAGTCTAGTCCTGGTACTCATCGGGAAGTATTTGTCGAAAAACTTCCCTTTGAAAGATTCCCAGTTCACCTCCTCGTGAGCTGATCTCATCAACAACCTTGTACTCCTCCACCAGTACTCAGCATCTCCTAGTAGCATATAAGTGGCATAGTTGACCCTCACTCCCGCCTGACAGTTAATCATTTCGAAGATCTTCTCCACTTCTTGGATCCATTGATTTGCTTTCTCTGAATTCTCAGTCCCCTCAAACTTGGGAGGATTGTAACGACGAAAGTCTTTTAATCCTCTTGACTCTGCAGCACGGATCTCTCTTCCCCTCTTTTCGAGATCACGTTGAGTCTTGGCAGCAGTCTGTGCAGCAACAGAAGCAGCCATGTTATTCATAGCCTCCGCCACTCGATCATCCCTATTGGCATTGGCTCTCGGAACGTCATTCCTCCTTGGCA
>NC_021165.2:46014976-46016131 GCF_000331145.2 Cicer arietinum
ACTCTGCAGCACGGATCTCTCTTCCCCTCTTTTCGAGATCACGTTGAGTCTTGGCAGCAGTCTGTGCAGCAACAGAAGCAGCCATGTTATTCATAGCCTCCGCCATTCGATCATCCCTATTGGCATTGGCTCTCGGAACGTCATTCCTCCTTGGCAGCATGGTTCTCCTATTAAACCATCATCAAGTAGAGTTTTCACACTACTTCAATAATTCTAAGAATAACTTCCGACCACATCCGCACATAATAATTATTATGAACTTGACAACTCAAACCACCTAAACCGACACATGATCAGATTGAAAAGTCCAGATGAAATAGACGATCGAGAAATTAAAATAACTGTATTTTGGGTTCCATGTCAAATTTCAAACACTAGCTGTAGCACCCCGATATTTAAAGCGAGGGTGTATTTTTTTTTTTAAGAAATTAAAATAAAATAGAGAAATAAATAAGGAAATACTTTTGGATAAATAATTGAGTCATTATAATTTACAAGCAGCGGAAAAGTTTCTCCAAATATAAATCCAAAGCATTTACACAACAACAAATGGTACATGGGACCCATTCAAATAAGATGTCAAACTGACAATATTAGTATAAGTACAGTTTTCCAAATTAAAATACTCCAACCCAAAAAGAAGGACGTCTAGTCCCTATACATCAACCTAATCTGATAGTGGTAGGAAATGCCTTTGGATAAATAATTGAGTCATTATAACCCTGAGTGATCTCCACGCGCCCCGCGAGATCCTTCTAACGTAGCTCCAATCAAGCATTCCCATCCGTAGGGTACGAACCGGTAGGATCGTCCTGGCTCTCATCTGAGGGCAAAGCCCAGATTTCCACAATAGTTGTAAAGGGTCACCAACCGAAATTAACAGTTAACACATAACATTTAAGTTTTTAAATGCACAAAATAACCTTTCACTAAGCATGCACCTTAAAAGGATTTTCCATATGCTAAAAGTTCATATAACACATGCCAAATAACACTGAAAACAAAATAAGATTCTCAATCCATCAAGTAATACATGACTAACCAAGACATTGATAAATCAATGAGCAATCTGTTATCTAACTCAAAATAAGAATTTCTACTAAGCCAATCGATTTCCAAATCGATTTCCTGAAGGTTTTTAGTGAAATTTGAATT
>NC_021165.2:46016141-46020123 GCF_000331145.2 Cicer arietinum
CATGGCCAAATCGATTGGGAAATCGATTTCATAAAAAGTTTAGCCCCTGTGACTTCCCAAATCGATTGGGAAATCGATTTCATAAAAAGTTTAGCCCCTGTGACTTCCCAAATCGATTGGGAAATCGATTTCATAAAAAGTTTAGCCCCCCTGCATGGCCAAATCGATTGGGAAATCGATTTCATAAAAAGTTTAGCCCCTGTGACTTCCCAAATCGATTGGGAAATCGATTTCCCTACTTATCCTTCCAAGAATACTTAAACTAATTCAATCACACTCACACAAAACTCCAAAACTTAACACTTAGTAATTCCCACACAATCACCACGACAAATTGAGTTTCGAAACAGTTTTACAACCCATCACACTTACGCACAATAAACAATTCACATCACTTAGCAATTTCAACACAATTACCACGACAACTCGAATTTAGAACACTCAATCATAAACTTGATTCAAACATGACTCGTGTGCCAAGCACCCTAATGCAATGCGTATATGCCAAAATGCATGGACTCGGAATTCCAAACCAAAACCCTCCTCGAAGGGCCGTAAATCATAATTGTACCGCCCATCGCAGGCCAAAGTACCAATTACCGAGGTGCCACCTATCACGGGTCAGCACGATTTACTAAAAAGCGTAAATCATAAACGTACCACCTATCACGGGTCAGTACAGTTTACCGAGGTGTCACCTATCACGGGTCAACACGATTTACTAAAAGAAAAAGCGAGAATCGTAAACGTACCGCCTATCACAGACCAGTACTGTTTACCGAGGTGCCACCTATCACGGGTCAACACGATTTACTAAAAGAAAAAGCGAGAATCGTAAACGTACCGCCTATCACAGACCAGTACTGTTTACCGAGGTGCCACCTATCACGGGTCAACACGATTTACTAAAAGAAAAAGCGGGAATCGTAAATGTACCACCTATCACGGGTCAGTCTATCACGGGTCTGCACGATTTACAAAAAGCATGAAAATGCATGAGCATATACTGACTCCATCCACAACAATCGTTAAGCAAATGCAGATATAAAAGATTCCCCATTTTTAATACTCATTTAACTTAAAACGATTTTCACAACAAATATTAAGCAAACAGAAATACTAAGAGATTCCCCATTCATAATACTCTTTTGACTTAAACGATTTTCAAAACAAACTTTAAGTAAACACAAATATTAAGAGATTCCCCATTCTTAATACTCTTTTAACTTAAACGATTTCCAAAACGAACGTTAAGTAAACAAGACATTAAGAGATTCCCCATTCTTAATACTCATTTAACTTAAACGATTTTCAAAACAAAACATCAAGTAAACAGAAATATTAAGAGATTCCCCATTCTTAATACTCTTTTAACTTAAACGATTTCAAAACAAATAATAAGTAAACAAGACATTAAGAGATTCCCTGTAACACCCCGTTTTTCAAAGCGAGGGTATATTTTTTTTTTTTTTTGAAAGAGATTAAACTAAAATAGAGAAATAAACAAGGAAATGCCTTTGGATAAATAATTGAGTCATTATAATTTACAACCAGTGGAAAAGGTTCTCCAAATATAATTCCAAAGCATTTACACAATAACAAATGGTACATGGAACGCATTCAAATAAGATGTCAAACTGACAATATTAGTATCAATACAGTTTTCCAAATTAAAATACTCCAACCCAAAAAGAAGGACGTCTAGTCATTATACATCAACCTACTATGATCATCCTACCAAAAAACTATACACCCTGGGTGATCTCCACGCGCCCCGTGAGATCCTCCTCACGTAGCTCCAGTCAAGCATTCCCATCCGTAGGGTACGAACCAGTAGGATCGTCCTGGCTCTCATCTGAGGGCAAATCCCAGATTTCCACAATAGTTGTAAAGAGTCACCAACCAAAATTAACAGATAACACAACATTTAAGTTTTAAATGCACAAAATAATCTTTCAACTTAGCGTGCACCTTAAAAGGGTTTCCATATGCAAAACATTCATAAACAAGGTTGAAATATGAAGTTTTTAACAAAACAACACTGTTGTATTCGAATGCAGCATCTTTGTATTCGAATACAAGGCTGTTTCAGCATTCAGCAGCAAAAATAGCATGTCTGTATTCGAATACAACAGTCTGTATTCGACTACACTGTAAGTCAGTAGCAAAACAGCATGTCTGTATTCGAATACAACAGTCTGTATTCGACTACACAATAAGTCAGTGGCAAAAACATCATGTCTGTATTCGAATACAGCTTTCTGTATTCGAATACACATTAGACAGCAACAGGAAAACAACAAAATTCAGCTTTTTAAAGGGTTTCGAAACCAATCAACACTTACACACAAATCAAAACAATCACACTTAGCAATTATAGCGCAATCACCACGACATCTTGAGTTTCGAAATAGTATTGCAATCAAACATGCTATCACCAAATTCCAAAACATAACACTTAACACTTATAACACAATTACTACAACATCATGAGTTTCGAAATGGTATTGCAATCAAACATGTTATCACCAAATTCCAAAACATACACTTAACACTTATAACACAATACTACACAGACAAAATGAACCAACAATTTACAATTTAACAGCGTGTAGTCTCTCACGGACAAACACCTGTGCAGTCTCTCACGGACAAACACAATTTACCAAGAAACGTAAGTCGTAAACGTACCACCTATCACGGGTCAGTACTGTTTACCAAGGTGCCACCTATCACGGGTCAGCACAACTTACCCAACATAAATCGTAAACGTACTGCCTATCACGGGCCCGTACTGTTTACCAAGGTGCCACCTATCGCGGGTCAGCACGATTTACCAAAACACACATAAGTAAACAAGATATTAAGACATTCCTCATTCTTAATTCTCATTTAACTTAATCCATGGCGTAGTCTCTCACGGACAAACCCATGTGCAGTCTCTCACGGACAAACACAATTCACCAGGGCGTAGTCTCTCACGGACAAACACCTGTGCAGTCTCTCACGGACAAACACAATTCACCAAGGAACGTAAGTCGTAAACGTACCACCTATCACAGGTCAGTACTGTTTACCGAGGTGCCACCTATCACGGGTCAGCACAACTTACCAAACGTAAATCGTAAACGTACTGCCTATCACGGGCCCGTACCGTTTACCAAGGTGCCACCTATCGCGGGTCAGCACGATTTACCAAAACACACATAAGTAAACGAGACATTAAGAGATTCCCCATTCTTAATTCTCATTTAACTTAAACGATTTTCAAAACAAACATTAAGTAACCAAGACATTAAGAGATTCCCCATTCTTAACGCCCAATTAACATAAACGATTTTCAAAACAACATTAAATAAATGAGTCATTAAGAGATTCCCCATTCTTAATACTTATTTAACTTAAACGATTTTCAAAACAAATATTAAGTAAATAAGTCATTAAGAGATTCCCCATTCTTAATTCTCATTTAACTTAACGATTTTCAACATTAAGTAAACGAGACATTAAGAGATTCCCCATTCTTAATACTCATTTAACTTAAAACGATTTTTCACAAACAAACACACATTAAGTAAACGAGACATTAAGAGATTCCCCATTCTCAATACTCGTTTAACTCTAATGGTTTTCAAATTCCACACAGAACGAACTCAAACGTACTCACAAATTTATTACACAATTCACGCCAAAACACAACAATTCATTTCTCCACAAAATCATTTTCACGACGACATTAAGTAAACGCAGATATTAAGAGATTCCCCATTCTCAATACTCGTTTAACTCTAATGGTTTTCAAATTCCACACAGAACGAACTCAAACGTACTCACAAATTTATACACAATTTACGCCAAAACACAACAATTCATTTCTCCACAAAATCATTTTCACGACGACATTAAGTAAACATAGATATTAAGAGATTCTCCATTCTTAATACTCGTTTAACTCTAATGGTTTTCAAATTCCACACAAAAC
>NC_021165.2:46022144-46024331 GCF_000331145.2 Cicer arietinum
ATACTACAACGTCATGGGTTTCGAAATGGTATTGCAATCAAACATGTTATCACCAAATTCCAAAACATACACTTAACACTTATAACACAATTACTACAACATCATGGGTTTCGAAATGGTATTGCAATCAAACATGTTATCACCAAATTCCAAAACATACACTTAACACTTATAACACAATACTACAACATCATGGGTTTCGAAATGGTATTGCAATCAAACATGTTCTCACCAAATTCCAAAACATACACTTAACACTTATAACACAATACTACACAGACAAAATGAACCAACAATTCACAATTTAACAGGGTGTAGTCTCTCACGGACAAAACATTAAGTAAACAGACATATTAAGAGATTCCCCATTCTTAATATACTTTTGACTTAAACGATTTCCACACAAAACATTCAGTAAACAAGACATTAAGAGATTCCCCATTCTTAATATCCAGATAACTTAAACGATTTTCACAAACACACATTAAGTAAACGAGACATTAAGAGATTCCCCATTCTTAATATCCAGATAACTTAAACGATTTTCACAAACACACATTAAGTAAACGAGACATTAAGAGATTCCCCATTCTTAATATCCAGATAACTTAAACGATTTTCACAAACACACATTAAGTAAACGAGACATTAAGAGATTCCCCATTCTTAATATCCAGATAACTTAAACGATTTTCACAAACACACATTAAGTAAACGAGACATTAAGAGATTCCCCATTCTTAATATCCAGATAACTTAAACGATTTTCACAAACACACATTAAGTAAACGAGACATTAAGAGATTCCCCATTCTTAATATCCAGATAACTTAAACGATTTTCACAAACACACATTAAGTAAACGAGACATTAAGAGATTCCCCATTCTTAATATCCAGATAACTTAAACGATTTTCACAAACACACATTAAGTAAACGAGACATTAAGAGATTCCCCATTCTTAACGCCCAGTTAACTTAAATGATTTTCCAAAACAACATTAAGTAACCCAGACATTAAGAGATTCCACATTCTTAATATCCAGATAACTTAAACGATTTTCACAAACACACATTAAGTAAACCGAGATATTAAAAGATTCCCCATTTTTAATACTCGTTTAACTCTAATGGTTTTCAAATTTCACAACAAAGTAAACAAGACATTAAGAGATTCCCCATTCTTAATACTCGTTTAACTTAAACGATTTTCCAAAACAACATTAAGTAACCCAGACATTAAGAGATTCCCCATTCTTAACGCCCAGTTAACTTAAACGATTTTTCAAAACAACATTAAGTAACCCAGACATTAAGAGATTCCCCATTCTTAACGCCCAGTTAACTTAAACGATTTTTCAAAACAACATTAAGTAACCCAGACATTAAGAGATTCCCCATTCTTAACGCCCGGTATTAACTTAGAACACGTCAAATACGACGAACACAAATCAACACAACATAACACTCAAACACATCAAATTTCATTTACCCATAATCATACACAAATGAGTTAAGTTCATTTTCCACGAAACTTCCATCAAATATAACCAAAACCTAACTCTAAGATTTTACCCATAAAGTCTTAGATCCATTTTCCCCCAAATCAATACTCAAACCCTAACAAGATCCTTTCCACACAATCACAAATAAGTCCCTAAATGCAAACTAAAAGTTTGGAAGGAGCCCTTACCTTAACGTTAGCTTTAACGTGCATTTCCGGTACCGCGAGTAAATCCGGTAAACGAAGCTTAGATCTAGATGAAACGGAGGGGTTTGTGTTTGAATCTCTAATACCGTTTTTCTTCGTTTTCGAATCAAAGAGGAAGAGTGAAGTTAAGAAATCCATATCCTAACACTCACCAAGCTTTGGGTTTCTAAACTTGAAGAAAGAAAGCAAAGAAGGACGAAAATGGAGGAGAAGAAGGAAATTGGTGCGCGTGAGTGACAGAGGAAGGAGATGGAAAAATCAGATTTTCCTTCCTTTCTTTTTCTTTCCTTTGTTTTTCCTTTCTTCCTTTTTCCTTCTTTCCTTTTTATATCCTTTTCTTTTCCCTTTCCTTCCTTCTATTTTCCTTTCTTTTTCCCTCCAACCAAACATAAATATATATTAAATATAACTTAACAAATATCTCAAAATATCTAGATATTTGTTAAATTACCATTTTACCCGTAACGCATTAAATT
>NC_021165.2:46024449-46029388 GCF_000331145.2 Cicer arietinum
AATGGAGGATGGAGGGATTTTGGTCGCGCGTTAACAGAGGAAGAAGATGGAATTTTCCTTTTTTCTTTCCTTTCTCTTTCTTTCCTTTCTTTTTCCTCTCTTCCTTTTTCCTTCTTTCCTTTTTATACTCTTTTCTTTTCCTTTTCCTTCCTTCTAATTTCCTTTCTTTTTCCCTCCAAACAAAAATATATATATATATATATATATATATATATTAAATATAACTTAACAAATATCTCAAAATATCTCAAAATATCTAGATATTTGTTAAATTACCATTTCACCCGTAACGCATTAAATTCTCCGTAAAGGATTCACCGCACTTAATTTAATTTATTTAATGACGAGTAATTCTAAACGGCATCAAAATATCTTTTTGCTCATATAAACTCCAAAATAATATTAACTTTGGCCAAAAAGCCTCCGAGCCAAAATCCAAAATACACAAAAATACATAATGTATACTTTAAAATTATGGGTCTTACATATATAATGCATGCTTGCAAGAGCTTGGTCACTTCTTTTTTTACAACATCCAAAATTAATGGGTTAAGTCGCCTTTGGGGCTGCCTGGCTGATTTTACCCCATCCTCCAGTAGTATCCTATGCATTCACATGGATGAGCTAATACCAGGAATATCAGCCAAGGTCCATCCGATTGCTTTTCTGTGTTTTCTCAAAATCTGCAACAACTTCTCTTCTTGTTCATCTTCAAGTTTGGCTGAAATAATCAAAGGTCACTTGTCACTTCCTTCTAAATATGCATATTTCAAATTTTCAGGAAGTGGTTTAAGCTCTATAGTCGGTGGTTGTTCAGTGGAAGGTACAACACCAGTGGCCGGAGCTAAGTCTGCAAAATCAATTTTTGTTCTATAGATAGAGTTCCAGCATGCACATCAATTTTTGTTCTAGCAGTTTTCAAGAATGTTTTGTCTAAGATGATAGGCGCCCTATTGGACTTATTATCTCCTTCCATGTCCAGAATGTAAAAATCTGCTGGAAATATTAATTCATTAACTCGAACAAGTACATCCTTCACAAGTCCAGAAGGACGAGCATTGCTCCTGTTCGCCAATTGAATGGTAACACCTGTACTCTGTAAAGGTCCAAGAGCAAGAGAGTTAAAAATAGATGTAGGCATAACATTAATGGAAGCTCCTAAATTTAACATAGCATTTTCTAACTAACTATTTCCTATGGTACATGGAATGGAAAAAGTTCCTGGATATTTTCCTTTCTAAGGCATGGGTTGAATGAGGGTTGAAACATTTCGCCCCATGTTTACTCTTTCATTAGCTTTTAACCTTCTCTTGTGTGTGCACAAATCTTTTAGAAATTTTGCATATTTTAGAATCTGTTTAATTGCTTCAAGAAGGGGAATGTTCACTTCCACCTCCCTAAATGTATCCAAGATCTCCTTGTCCTTATGTTCCTCGTCCATTTTCTTAGTCTTCACTGCCTTTTGAGGAAAAGGAAGTGGTATATTTTGCTCAACATCAACAGTTTCAGATATCTAAGTGTCTTCAGCAACCTTGTTATCTTTCACTGCAGTTTCAGGTACCTTTGGTATTTCAACAACTTTCTCATGCCTCAATGTAATTGCTTTGAAATTGGGAGCATTTGGATTTACTACAGATTGTGCAGGCAATTGGTTTGACCCTTGAGTCTGCAATTGATTAATTGAAGTGGTTAGCTGACCAATCTTTGTTTCCAAATTTTGAATGGTGGAATCTATTCTTTGTTGAAATTGGAGATTCTGGACAGACATCTACTTAACGAGGTCTTCTAATGGAGGTGCATTGTTTTGCTGTTGAGGAATATTTTGTTGCTACCTAGGTTGCTGTTATGCATATGAATTCCCCCATCTCAAGTTGGGATGGTTTCTTCAACCAGGATTGTACCTGTTAGATGACATATCACAGTTGGCTTGAGGATTGTATATATTTGCTGCATATGCTTGAGGAGCATCAGTAATTGGATCTTCTTGCAATGTACTCTGGAGAAGTGCAAATACCACATACCACTGCTTGGGTTGTACCTATTGCCAATTTTTTTACTAAAGATATAAGCTCATCAAGTTTGCCTTCTAAATTCTTGTGGGAAGAAGCTTGAATTTCATTCACACCCCTTGTCAACACTACTGAATTGCTTCTAGTTGTAAACTGCTGAGAATTAATGGACATGTTCTCAATCAAAGCCTTTGCGACTTCTGGGGTCTTATCGATAAGTGCTCCCTTACTAGCAGCATCCAAAATGCTTATATCCATAGGTAGCAAGCAAGCCTTCATAAAAATATTGGATGAGCAATTGTTCAGAAATCTGGTGATGAGGACAACCTGACACTAATTTCTTGAATCTCTCCCAATACTCATGTAATGATTCCCTGTGAATCTACGTAATGCCATATATTTCTTTTCTGATTCAAGCAGCTCGTGAGGCAGGGAAGAATTTTTCTAGAAACAGTATCTTGAGATCATTCTAACTTGTAACAGAACCTGGTTGAAGGTAGTATAACCAGTCCTTGGCAACATCTTGAAGTGAAAATGGGAAGGCTCTCAGCTTAATATGGTCTTTTGTGACTCCTTGAGGCTTTATGGTAGAAAACACAACATGAAATTCCTTCAAGTGTTTGTGGGGATCCTCACCTACAAGACCATTAAACTTTGGAAGCAAGTGTATTAAACCAGATTTAAGTTCAAATGGTACAGTAACTTCAGGATATGTGATACACAATGCATTATAATTGACATTAGGTGCAGCAAGTTGTCTTAAGTCTTAAGGTTCTCTTATTCGCATCAGCCATATTTTGCAGCAAGTTGTCACTTTCACTATTTGACTCTGACTCGTTAACACTAGAAGCTCTATTAAGTCTACGACGTAAATGAAATGTCTAATCTATTTCAGGTTCAAAGGGATGAAGATTCATAGAACTAGCCCTAGTCATGCATCATCATAACAATGCAATGCAAAATAACAATTCTGAAAATTCCAACAATGTTCCTATTGCTAAAATTGAAGTGAAAAATCGAAACCTATCAAATAAAATCCAAAAAATATAAAAATACCACAAAAAATTTCTAAAAATCAAATAAAGGCAACACAAATTGTTTTGGAATTTTTGGAGTATGAAAAATGTAAGACCCTTAATTTTAAATCCTAAATTATACAATTTTAGGGTATTTGGTGTTGAAGTTCTTAGGCTTTTAGCCTAGTTTTTGGTAATTAGTGGGTTATATGCCAAAAATATATATTTGGAAATTGGATTAAAATTATTTTTCGGAAAATAATTTATTTACGTTTCGAAGAATTTAATATCGGACAGTTTAGTTAAAAATATCACTTGGCGCTGAAAATTTTATTTGTCAATTGAGTTGCGACGAAAGTGGATATTTTTATCAAATGGTTTGAGAGGTTATGAGTGAAGTGGTAATTTTAATAAATATCTAGATATTTTTAGATATTTGTTAAGTTATAGTTAATATATATATATATATATATATGTTTGGAGGGAAAAAGAAAGGAAAAGGAAAAGAAAGAAAAGGAAATAGAAAGGAAAGAAAAGGAAATAGAAAGGAAGGAAAAGGAAAACAAAGGAAAAACAGAAACAGAGGAAAGAAAACGTTTTCTTCCTCCCCAGTTGTCACGCGAACCCCATCTTTCTTCCTTCTCCATTCTTCATTTCTTTGCTTTCTTTTGCTTCAAGAAAAGGAACCAAGGCTTGGTGGGTGAGAAAGCAAGGATTTCTCAACTTCATTCTTCTCATTTGATTCAAAAACGGAGAAAAACGGTGTTAGGGATTTTCAAACCGTCAAACACAATCTCCCACGTTTCATCTAGATCTAAGCTTCGTTTCGCGAAGGGATATAAGGGAAAGTTGCTCACTACCACGCTACGGTGCTAGGGAACCAACTTTGGAGGCGACGTTGCGAGCAGAGATTTTACCGGATTTACTCGCGGTACCGTAATCGAACGTTAAAGCTAACGTGAAGGTAAGGGCTCCTTCCAAACTTTTAGTTTGCATTTAGGGACTTATCTGTGGTTGTGTGGAAAGGAATTTGTTAGGGTTGAAGTGTCGATTTGGGGGAAAATGAATCTAAGGCTTTATGGGTAAAATCTTAGAGTTAGGTTTTGGTTATATTGATGAATGTTTCGTGGAAAATGGATTTAAACTCATTTATATATGATTTTGAGTAAATGAAACTTGTTGTGTTTGAGTGGTGGATTGTGTTGATTTGTGTTCGTCGTATTTTGACGTGTTCTTAATTAATACTGATGAAATTTGTTGTGTGTATGGTTGGATTCTGTGGAGAAATGAATTGATGTGTTTTGGTGTGGATCGTGGATTGAATTTGATAATATGTTTGAGTTTGTTTTGTGTGGAATTTGAAAACCATTAGAGTTAAACGAGGATTAAAAATGGGGAATCTCTTACTGTCTTGTCTACGTTTATTTAATGTTGGCGTGAAAACCATTAGAGTTAAACGAGTATTAAAAATGGGGAATCTTTTAATATCTCGATTATCGTGTGTAAGTGTGATGGATTGTAAAACTATTTCGAAACCCTTTAAAAAGCTGAATTTTGTTGTTTTTCTGTTGTTGTCTGATCGAATACAGAAAGTTGTATTCGAATACAGACATGTTATTTTTGCCAGTGACTTACTGTGTAGTCGAATACAGACTGTTGTATTCGAATACAGACATGTTGTTTTTGTTGCTGAATGCTGAAACAGCCTTGTATTCGAATACATAAATGCTGTATTCGAATACAACAATGTTGTTTTGTTAAAAACTTCATTTTTCAACCTTGTTTATGAATGTTTGGCATATGGAAACCCTTTTAAGGTGCATGTATTATTTTGTGCATTCAAAAACTTAAATGTTATGTGTTAACTGTTAATTTCGGTTGGTGGCCCTTTACAACTATTGTGGAAATCTGGGC
>NC_021165.2:46029893-46049205 GCF_000331145.2 Cicer arietinum
AATACAGACTGTTGTATTCGAATACAGACATGCTGTTTTTGCCACTGACTTACTGTGTAGTCAAATACAGACTGTTGTATTCGAATACAGACATGCTGTTTTTGCGGCTGAATGCTGAAATAGCCTTGTATTCGAATACAGAAATGCTGTATTCGAATACAACAGCGTTGTTTTGTTAAAAACATCATTTTTCAACCTTGTTTATGAATGTTTGGCATATGGAAACCCTTTTAAGGTGCATGCTAAGTTGAAAGATTATTTTGTGCATTCAAAAACTTAAATGTTATGTGTTAACTGTTAATTTCGGTTGGTGGCCCTTTACAACTATTGTGGAAATCTGGGCTTTGCCCTCAGATGAGAGTCAGGACAATCCTACCGGTTCGTACCCTGTAGATGGGAATGTAGACGGGAACGCCTGACTGGAGCTATGTTAGGAGGATCTTACGGGGTGCGTGAAGATCACTCAGGGTGTATAGTTTTTGGTAGAATGATCAGATTAGGTTGACATAGAGGGAACAAATGTCTTTATTTTGGATTGCGTTTATTTTAAATTGGAAGATTGTATCTATACTAATATTGTTTGTTTGACATTTTATTATGATGGGGTCTATGTACCACTTTTTGAAGTGTAAATACTTTGGATTCGTATTTCAAAAACTATTCCGCTGCTTGTAAATTCTGTTGACTTATTTGTCGTTGTGTTACGACTTAAATATTTATCCAAAGGTATTTTACTTAATTATTCTTTGTTTCATGAGTTTGTTTTTGAAAAAGAAAAAATACACTCGCGCTGTTAAAAATCGGGGTGTTACAAAAAATTAAAAAAAAAAAAGTCTAAACAAAGGAATTTGGGATTTTGACAGTCGTTTCTTGTATAAGTTTCTTATACGGGACTCCTATTCCTTGATTTTTTTTTCTTCTGATTTTCTGGCAAAATTTTGGAGCAATCCGAGACAGTCGCCTGAAAACAAGGTTAATATTATTATCAGATAGTCCCCGGCAACGGCGCCAATTTGATCTGCTGCCGCACACAGGTCAAATACAATTAATAAAATGTAAATAGAGGTAATACTCGAATCATTTCGCAAGGACTTCTGATATAATAATAATAACTGAATTGAAAGTTGAAATTAAAAAGGGGTTTTTTTATATTTTTGATTTAACAGATGAGCAAACTGATTAATCCACTTATTCAAGTTTCAGACCTATAACAGATTTTATCAATGAGTTTAATTTCTAATTTGTGATTCTATTCTTATTTGAATATAGAATTTATCAAACAAGCATAACCAATCCTATGTGAATTTGGTTTCTTTGATTGGATTAAGCATCACAATCATCAAAATATTACAATTAACGATCAAGCGTCACAAAATTATAATTCAATTAAATTAGAAACTGAAACCAAATTCTGTCAAATAAATTTAATCGATCCTATTGAAATTCAATTTAAGCAATCAAAATATCAATATAATCAAATAAACAAGAATATAATCATGAATCGAAATTGAGAGTGTAACATGAATCTCAAGGTGTTGATGAAACTCTGAACTAGTGGATTAATCTTATAAAATTAGCCTTCCATGAAATTAAAATAAAAACTATCTATTTCTTGTAGCAATCTGAATCCTAATTTTTCCGTCCCTAGAAAAGAAACATAACTACCAATATATAGTACTTGATATTGGGCTATAGGGTTTAGGGTTTAAAAACAAGTGACCCGCCATTTAAAATTAATACAAAAGTCCAGATTACGAAATCTGCGATTTAGGCCTAGTAAAGTTCAGAATTGGTCTTTTCTTCCGACACAAAAGTTGTAGCTCTGATATTTAGCTTTCCAGTGCCTGTTCGTATTTGCAAATCTGATATCTAGAGCTCAATTTATGGCATACAGAGTGAACAAGAGTCAAAATACAAATAATAAAATTAAAATGCAAATAATAAAATTATAATTCGAATTCGACCCAAAGTTTAGAAAAAAGCTAAAAATATTAATCTAAGCTAAAAATGCTATGATCACATGCCTCACGAAGACCATTTTATTGGTATTTAAGATTTGGCAAGCCTCTGACTAAATCAAGTCTTTTGTGCCAAACCAATTGTTCCTCACTGACAAACATACAACATTTTACATCTCTTTTATTTCAAGTCAAACAAGTATATTTTTTAAATGTTGTTTTTGCTTTGGCTATTAAATAATATGGATTTATCTGTTTGATTTATTTCCATACATGACTTTTGATTGAAGGCAACATTATAATCATTGTCGCTTAATTGACATATGCTCAATAGGTTATGCATTAGTCCTTTAACAAGTAAAACATTCTTAATATAGGGAAGATAACCATTACCTGTTGGAACCAAATTGGTTTTCCACTTGTGATTTTGTTGTTAACAAAGGTATTTTATGAGAACAATTTGTTTGAACTAATGGCTTCATTAAGTGTGCATCAACTAGAATAGGAAAATTACTGAAACCAAATTCTGTCAAATAAATTTAATCGATCCTATTGAAATTCAATTTAAGCAATCAAAATATCAATATAATCAAATAAACAAGAATATAATCATGAATCGAAATTGAGAGTGTAACATGAATCTCAAGGTGTTGATGAAACTCTGAACTAGTGGATTAATCTTATAAAATTAGCCTTCCATGAAATTAAAATAAAAACTATCTATTTCTTGTAGCAATCTGAATCCTAATTTTTCCGTCCCTAGAAAAGAAACATAACTACCAATATATAGTACTTGATATTGGGCTATAGGGTTTAGGGTTTAAAAACAAGTGACCCGCCATTTAAAATTAATACAAAAGTCCAGATTACGAAATCTGCGATTTAGGCCTAGTAAAGTTCAGAATTGGTCTTTTCTTCCGACACAAAAGTTGTAGCTCTGATATTTAGCTTTCCAGTGCCTGTTCGTATTTGCAAATCTGATATCTAGAGCTCAATTTATGGCATACAGAGTGAACAAGAGTCAAAATACAAATAATAAAATTAAAATGCAAATAATAAAATTATAATTCGAATTCGACCCAAAGTTTAGAAAAAAGCTAAAAATATTAATCTAAGCTAAAAATGCTATGATCACATGCCTCACGAAGACCATTTTATTGGTATTTAAGATTTGGCAAGCCTCTGACTAAATCAAGTCTTTTGTGCCAAACCAATTGTTCCTCACTGACAAACATACAACATTTTACATCTCTTTTATTTCAAGTCAAACAAGTATATTTTTTAAATGTTGTTTTTGCTTTGGCTATTAAATAATATGGATTTATCTGTTTGATTTATTTCCATACATGACTTTTGATTGAAGGCAACATTATAATCATTGTCGCTTAATTGACATATGCTCAATAGGTTATGCATTAGTCCTTTAACAAGTAAAACATTCTTAATATAGGGAAGATAACCATTACCTGTTGGAACCAAATTGGTTTTCCACTTGTGATTTTGTTGTTAACAAAGGTATTTTATGAGAACAATTTGTTTGAACTAATGGCTTCATTAAGTGTGCATCAACTAGAATAGGAAAATTAAAGGAAGGTACTAGAGGAATCAACTAGAGGAAGTTAGTATAGGATGATATCAAAGGAACATAAGCTTACACGTGTGCCTCTGAATATTTTCCTTTGAAAGCAATGTGCCTCTGAAGGTTATGAAGATTGCCTCTGATGTTTGGGTCTGAAGACTGGCACTGATAACTGGGTTTGAAGACTGGCTCTAGAGTTGGGTATGAAGACTGCCTCTAAAGACTGAATTTGAAGCATGCCTCTAAAGCCCTTGTGTGCTTCTGATGTGCACAAACTCAACATGCCTCCAAAGAGTTTATTTCAAGCTATCATTAACTCTAAAGAGACTGTTCAAGCCATGCATTAAAAGCTTATATTCCATTAATCAAAATTTGCAACACACTCAAAATGTTGCCTATGATATGAAGCCTCTGATGTTGCACTAACTATGATGATTCAACAATGTAATTTTCCTAAAGCCACTAATTTTAAGTCACACAATTCTGCCTCTATCATTTATCATCCAAGAAACACATCATCTCACTCCAACAAGAAAGTCAATGGCTTTGATGGAAAGTCAACGACTCTAATTGAAAGAATACATTCTAAAGAAAAAACTTAGCCGAATAAGAATTTTCGTATATTCAAGAACAAGCTCGAATCCATTCTTGTTGGAATAAATCAAGAGTATGAAGGAAGATTCATGTGAATAATTTTTTGAACATAATCGGAAATTAGATACGATTTAGAATTAAAATTAAAGGAAATCTTTAACCAAGGTGAAAAGAAGATATGGCCAAAATATTGTTCAAAAGAAGATATGGTCTAAATATTATTCACAAGAAGATATGCTCAAAATATTGTTCACAAGAAGATATGCTCAAAATATTGTTCACAAGAAGATATAGTCAAAATATTATTCATAATAAGATATGGCCAAAATATTATTCACAAGAAGATATGGTCAAGATAGTGTTCACAAAAAGATATGGTCAAAATATTGTTCACAAGAAGATATGGTTAAAACATTGTTCACAAGAAGATATGCTCATAACTTTTTCACAAGAAGATATGCTCAAAATTTACTCTCAAGAAAATACACTCAGAATTATTCACAATAAGATACACTCATAATTAATCACAAAAAGAAACACACAAAATTATTCATAAGAAGATACACTCATAATTTGTTTAAGAGAAGATACATTCAGAATTTGTTCACAAGAAAGATATGATTCCATTTTTATAAGAACAAAAGTGAAACTCTAATCTATACTATAAATAGCTACTAAAGGCTGAAGAAGAAAGCATGAACTCATAAATTCATATAATTCAAAAAAAACTTGAGAGCTCAAATTTCCTAAGTATTCAAAGTTCAAAGGTTTATGTTCTAGAGAAGCACTTGCTCAAAGAAATATTTTCTAAACTTGCGTAACCGAACCCTATAATGGATTTAGTGTTTCTCATGCAATCAGTGGTTTTCAGGTTTAGTTGAGATGACTTAACTTGTATGGTCAAGGTGTAGTTGTCTTCAACAATATGTGGTTTTCAAGTTGTGTGGAGAAGACTTGACTTGTAGGGTCAAGGTGTTTGTTTGACTCAAAAAGTATGTAGGTGTCAGGTTGTTTTAAGAAGACTTACTTGTAGGGTTAGGTGTTGTGTAATCCAAGGATTTGAATTAGTGGTTCAATCCTTCTAAATAAAGCAATTGAATGTAGCTACCAAGTTGGTGATGAACTAGAATAAATTTACTTGGGTCACTTTACTTTTGCACTCCTTTCCTACTGCCTCTAATTACTTAAGTCTAATTGTTATTGCATTTGTTTTAGTTAAAATCACCAAAGACGAACTAGTTCTTAAATAAATAATTAAAAAATATCCAACTTAGACAAACAAAATTCAACCCCCTTCTCGTGTTTGCACCTTCATTACCTAATGCATTGTACCCAATAATCTTACCCCTTAATAACCTACAAATCCTCCATTCTTGAGGGTCAGGTCTTGGAACATAGACTTTTCTCTCGTCATGTGTCGTGAGCATCCAATGTTGAGGTACAATGACTGATGTTTTAACTTTGTTTCTAAGGATATTTGCAAGATTGACTATTTTATTTCCAAGTACCCAAATTTGGTTGGGTTCTCGTTTGTTAGTTCTGAAAAGTGTCTTGTATTTCCATGCTTTTTTCACTGGAAAAGTTCTTTCATTGTTACCTTTCTGTAGCAAATATACACAAATAGTATTTGATAGGTTAGCCTTAGGATTTTAACATATCTATAAGTTCACTACGAGATAGCTTAGATATACCTCAATTTTTTCATCAGCAGATTCATCGTCAGAGTTAGAGCCAAAATGAGTGTCTTTCATTAGAGCCATGTTAGTATGCTCTTCATCTTCATTAGATAATTCATTAGAGTCATCCCAAGTCACCATAAGACCTTTATTCTATGTATTGAAGTATTTACTTTGGGATTTTCCTTTCTCAAGTTTAGGACATTCATATTTGAAATGACCTACTTCTTTGCACTCATAGCAGATGAGTCTTTTCTTACCCAATTTTTAATCTCCTCCTCTGTTATTCTTGATCTGTCTGAAATCCTTTTCAAGACAATATTTCTTTTTGTTGCTCCACATGCGCAAGATTTTTCTTTAGATAAAGGACATCTCTTCATTATTTGAGTCTTCACTTTGATTGTCCAATTCAATTTCCTTTGAGTCTTCAGTAGCTTGTAGAGCCTTAAAGATCATTATCTTTCCTAGGGACTTGCGAGTCAAGGACTTTGACTTCTTTTTATGGTCAATCTCATGAGATCTAAGTGAACTTATTAGCTCTTCCAAAGGCAATTTGTTTAGATCCTTAGCCTCTTGAATAGATGTTAACTTTGGTCTCATTTTGTTCAGAAAACTTTTGATGATCTTCTTAACGTGGTCGGTAGTAGTGTGGCTTTTTGGGAGAACCTTCATTCTAGAAACCAGAGTTTGGAATCTAGAAAACATTGTCTCAATATCTTCATCTTTTTCCATCTAGAAGAATTCATACTTCTTGACGAGTAGATTTGCTTTGGCTTCTCGTACCTGCTTATTTCCTTCGTAGTTGAGAACCATAGCATCAAAGGTACTTTATGTTGTTTCTTTCTTGCTACCTTTTTCAAACTCTTTGAAGGTGATAACATTATTTATGAAGGTTTTGGATTTATTATGCATTTTGTATTGTTTCTTTTGTTCCTCATTGAAATCCTTTATGGATATTTCAACACCAACATCATCTTTTGGAGCCTCATAGCCATCTTCAACTATGTCCTAGAGTTCAGGATCGTGAGAGATGTAGAAGCATATGAGTCTGTCTTTCCAGTACTTGAATCTTTCTCCATCAAATAGGGGAGGCCTATTAACATTTCCCCTATAACTTCATCACCATAGTTAGTCATAATAATCGGTCTTTCCTCAAACATGGTTAAGTTCTCAACTTTTAGACCGAGCTATGATACCAATTGTAGAATGAGAAACATAAGAAAGAGGATTTAAATTGATTTTTTTAAATCTTTTTAAAGTGACTAAACTACAGTAAAGAAAAACATAGCAGATGAACAAAAACAAAACAAACAATTTATCCTAGTTCACCACCAACTCAGTAGCTACGTCCAGTTCCTTCAACTTGAAGGTATTAATCCTCTAGTTCACCATTGAATTACATTTTCACTGAACACCTATAAGTAAAATTAACACTGTTAAATTCTTCTCAAACATCAAGGTTATTATAGTCAAGCTGTTGAGGAAGGCAACCACTACTGAGCTAGGTTACAAGAGAATAGGTTTAGGTTTTCTAAAAAGCTCTCACAAGAAAGTGTTTACAAAGTTGTACTCTCGAAAACTTTTCTCAACACTTAAGTAAAACAAATGATTACGATCAAGAGCGCTTATGCGGTTGTATATGCTTATAGAAGTGCGTTTCTTGTTATCTTTCAAGTGAGGAATGCATGTCCTTGGACAAAGATTGTTTAGTGTTTTTGGTTGTTATCCAGATTTCAAGAAATCATCATATTTCATGATGCTCAAAGCATATCTTATAGTCCTTCAAACAATTGTAACATATTCAAGATGTTCATCAAAGGATACGCAAAAGCTTTGTCTTCTTAAGAGTGTTGACTTCAATCATACCATAGGATTAATTTCTTGATGCGATTATCAGAGGCAAACAATTGGATGTATGGTGCATTCATCAGTAATGGAAAAACATATGATTGTTGTAATCATCAAAGGTAGCAATGCATAACATAACTTGTATTATCAGAGACACCAAAGGTGCGTTTATAGCACATTTTCCAAACTCAAAATACAAATTAGAAGAGGAGTTGGTTGTTCTTTATCATAGTCTGATCATTAGAGGATACATCATAAGATCCTACAAAATTCACTCGGTTTGGGAATTGCATACTTTATTAGAATGTTAGTGCATTATATTGTTTCCATAAATTGATTTTGTTATCATCAAAACTCGTAAGGGTCATAGTTCTTCAAATCAACTTTGTTCTGACAACTTTCGCCTTTGTGGCAAGGTTAAAGGCTATCAAAACTTGGTTCCCACAAATGTATGTGAAAAGTGCTTTCTTAAATGGTTACATAAATAAATAAGTGTATGTCAAACAACCTTCTGGCTTTTAGGATAATGAATTTCCAAACTATATTTTTAAACTATAGAAATCCTTGTACAATCTAAAATAGGTTGCAAGAGCTTGGTATGATAGACTAAGTAAAATTTATTTTCAAACAACGATTTGGATGAGGCAATGTTGGAAGTACTCTATTTAGAAAATCATCTAAGAATGACATTCTCATTGTCCAAATATATGTTGATGATATTATCTTTGGTTCTACTAATGGCTAGCTCTACCAAGAGTTTTCTATGTTAGTTCATAATGAATTTGATACGACCATGATGGGAGAGTTAAAATTCTTTCTTGGAATCAAAAATCATTGAAACCCATATGGTGTACTAATTTATCACACCAAATACACAAGAGAACTACTTAAGAAGTTTAAAATGGATTATTGTAAGTCCATATATACACCTATGCATCCAACTTGTTCTCTATTAAGGACGAGTCAGGTAACAAGGTAGATAAAAAGGTACATAGAGGAATGATAGATTCCCTTCTTTTCTTAACTTCCTCTAGACTTAATATTTTGTTTTAGTGTGTGTATTCAATATGACCTTAAAGAATCCCACTTAACAGTTGTTAAGAGGACCTTTAGATGTCCAAAAGACACTACTAATTTTGGTTTGTGTTAAAAGTCATCCTCTAATTACATGCTAGATAGGAAGAGCACTAGTGGAAATTGTACATTTCTTGATGATAATCTAATCTCCTAGTCAAGCAAAAGACAAGGAACTACTCTTTTGTCTACATTAGAAGCATAATATATCTCAATAGCTATTTTGTTTATAAAATAATTATGTTGAATCCGCCATACTTTTTCCTCTAGTAAAACAGAGTGAATGGTTAAATGTATATATGATCTGCCTCTGATGACATTGAATTTAGGTTGAATTGTAGTTTTTGTCTATTAATTTTTAGTAACATAGAAATTGGTCCCTTTATTTTAAAAGTCGATAGTTTGAGTCCCTCCCTAATATTTTTAAACTAAAAATGACGATTTTGCGTATTTTAAATAACATGAGATATAATTCCATGATATAGAATCATCTACATGCATTAATTATTCATTTGTCGTTAATTAAATTACAAATATGAAAACTTGATGAAGTTGAAAGTTAAGTTTTTACGGTGTTTTATTCTAAATTTAGTTAAAAAAAATTATAGGGATGGAACAAAATTGTCAACTTTTAAAAAAGGAGGACCAATTTCGTGAATCAATAAAAATAGGGGGACTAAAACTACAATTAAGCCTTAAAGTTATTTGTGCCTTTGGTCACCCTAAATTCAATTAATCATCAATAAGAACAGTTTTCCTCGTAAGTTGTGACACTCTAATAGGTCTTGCTCACGTGTGTTTACGCGTGCGCGCTACTAGTGGGGTTGGAAACTCAAATATTTTTTCATAAAACCCTTTTATCACTCACAATCACTCATAACTATCACATACTCCCACGGGTTATCTTTTTCAAACCATCAAACTTCCTTGGTAATATCTAAATATTTTCTGCTTCAATGGCTTCGAGTTCATCCTCATACCCTTCACTCAGAAATGTTTCATATGTTCCTTCCATGCAATGCAATCTTGATTAGGTGGAAATTCTTCATGAACTCAAGATCAACTTTGCAAAGCTTGCTGAAAATAAGTTTGATTTTATTGAGGATTTTGCTGAAGTGGGTTGGTATGACTACTTTAACCTAGAACAAGAGGTAATCAAATGGATTGGTATGCAAACATTACCGGTGAAGTATCGAGCACTATGTTAGTGCTTCTAATCAAGATCACTTAGAAATATGTCGCTACCATTACAAGATGCCCAAATGAAGGTATGTTGGTTGCGAATGGTTATGAATCAAAGGATAGCTCATCCAGACCCAATAAAGAGTTGTTAGAAGATCTTAAAGTGAACTCTAAGTTTGCACACTTAAAACCATATTATAGGGTTCTTTTCAAAATTTTGATTGGTTGTTTGGTACACAAAGGTTGGTTTGTGGACCACATTAGCAAATATCACAAGGGTCTAATGTGGAACATCTCTCAAAGGATCAGGATGAATCTTCCCAATGTTGTCTTGGAATACAACAGTTTTGGGTCATCAACTGTAGGACTCGGAAGATAAGGACTATCCTTTACCTGAGATTGATCACTGTTATACTCATGTGAACTCCTCTCATTCAGGTGTTAGAGGAAGTCAGGGGAACTATTCAAGAGAACCGCTTGGTTTCATCATCTGCACCAGTGTTCAACATCTCTTTCAAGATACGGAAGAACTGCATTTGAGCTAGTAGTGACGTCACAAGGTCATCAGATCAAGCCAATGGAGGTCAAACCCTTACCTCTATAGATGAGGACTTTAATGCCCCTCTATTTGAGGGAGACAATAAAGAAGTGGTTCTAGAAGTGCCAGTCCAACAAAGAAATGGCTCATGTATGTCTCCCTTTGCCCAAGGCTGGTCAAGTGTTCGAGAAGAAGAGGAAAAAAGTTGTCTAGATATTAAGTGTTGAAGAGGATGAAGAAGAAGAATAATAAATCAACGCTAATGAAGACGCGACACCCCTTTTTTAGAGGAAAAAACAAAAGGTAACACCAAACTCTGTGCAAACTATTCCTAACCTCCATCTTGAACTCGAATCTAAACTAGAACCTCTTATACCCTATCCCCAACATACGAACATAGAGGCTACCCTAGCTGAACATTTTGCATCCTTTCGATACAAAATCCATCATCTCTATCTTTCACTCTCAAACCTAACACTCCAACTCAAACACCTACCTCCTCTACCATTCCTCAAACACCTTCCTCTTGCACCCATGTATCTGACCCCACCTCACTAAGCCTTGTGAATCCCCCTTTCCAAGAAGTTGAGACATCAACTCAAGTCTCCGTTGACTATGTCTCTAATACATCAGAAGAAGACTCATTTGCACCTCTCTCCACACCTTTTCACTCTGACCCTTCCACCTCCACCATCCTTCTAGACCTCATCCTTTCACACAATCCATTTCCTCTAGCTTCCAAGACCTCAACACATTCCTTACCTCCCTTATTGCCAAAATAACCTTAACATGCAATAGAAATGCTCAAAGTTTGGACTATAATGACATTTCAAACTAGTGGAACAAGGTCATCTCTTTTGTCACCAACTGGATTAGTGATAACCAAGATCATGGAATGTAGCTGGCTTTCCAGAACTCTTCAACTTTTAGAAAAATAGTTGAGATCCTCTATTTATGGATCTTGCAACTTCATAAAAGCTCATAACAACCACATCAGTAGACTCATCAAGGAACGACCCATGTCCCTCTAGTTGTGTTCCTCTAGAGCTCCCAGTGGAAACTCCATTAGCACCATTGAAGTTCCATGTGGCCATCCCAAAACATATTTAGATACCCTGTCTCGATGCTCCCGTTGCTGCTACTTTAGGATCTACAAACTTTGCCTCTAGAAGTCACTTTTTCACTCCCTCTAGCATTGTGTTTGATCATTCTCAGTTTTTGTCAAGAAGAAAGTCTTTGATCACCTAGAAGCAAGGACTGGAGAGTTTATGGAACAAACCTCTAAAATCAGGAGAACATTTAGACTACCCTTAGTTTAATTTTGGTTAGGCTGACCAATCCCAACCTTTAGTTCCTTGTATTTATTTGTGTAATCTTTTTGTCTGATGACAAAAGATGGAGAATGTTTTTTTTTTTCATTTACTCACACTCATCAACTAATTTGCCATAATATCTTTCTTCTTACAAATTAAACATGCATATTTTATGGGGGAGCCTTGTTATAATACTTTATGATATTTTTTCTTTATTAAAATTAAAAAAAAAAAATCACAAAGATATATGTTTGTCATCATCAAAAAGGGGGAGATTGTTAGAACCAAGTTGTTTTGAAGAACCATGACCCTTACTTATTTTGATGATAACAAAATCATTTTGTGAGAACAATTTAAAGCACTAACGTTCTGATTGAGTGTGTTGTTCCCATATCAAGAGGAGTTTATATGATCCTATGTTGTTGCCTCTGATGATTGGTTTAAGATAAAGGAACACCAAGACACCACTTCTAATTCCCTATGTTAAGCCTGATGAACGTGCTCTTGAACGTGCTTCTAGTAATTATGGCAAATACAAGCAATGCTCTGATTCTTCTGCATCTAATGACTACAACAAACATCTGACTGTAAATGGACGTGTAATCTTTACATGGAAAAGACAAGAAACAACGCATTGCAATTATCATATCTCTATAAGTGGACGTGTAATCTTTACATCGAAAAGACAAGAAACAACGTACTGCAATAAGCATAATACATTCGTCTTTGTACTCTTGTTCTTAATTTTTGTATTACCTAATGTTGAGAAAAATTTCAAAGAGTAAACCTTTGTAAACACCCTATTATGAGAGTTTGCTTTCATAAAACTTAAATCTACTCTTTTGTAACCTAGCCCAGTAGTGGTTGCATCCCTCAAATTTTGGTTGTACAAAGCTAGAAGGTTTAGAAGACTCGAACACAATCTAATTGATTTGTAGGTGTTTAGTGGAACTGTGATGCACTGGTGAATTAGTGGATTAAATCCTTCAGGTTGAAGAAGCTAGACGTAGTTGTTGTGTTGGTGGTGAACCAGAATAAATTGTTTATCCGCTCTATTTTCGTTACTTTAGTTTATTCTTTTAATAAATGATGTTCAAATAAAACAAATTCAAACATACATTTCTTGTGTTTCTCGTTCTACAAGATCTTCATCTTGAAGATTTGGGGTTCCAAAGTTTTATAGGGTTGTTCCAAAATTCAAGTTCAAGAGCGTATCAAAAAAAGGGATTAGTGTGCATGTGCATTTAATAATCACTGACAAATTTTGTAAATGTATGAAATCAAATATTTAAGGAAGAAACTCATTTGATTCAATGTGGATTGTGTAACTACCCGATTTCTAATCGCAAGGGTGTAATTTAAAAAAAAAAACTAAACACTTGTGGATAAAATGTTGATAATCGTCCTTTAATTTCAATCAAGGTATAATATTTAATTATAAAATTCGTTTTCAAAAATGAAGATTAGAATCATTGTTGCATTATATAAAATAATTTCAACACAATTAACTTACTTACAACCGAAAATTCACATTCACCATAAAAAGTCAACACTGTTTAAGATACATAATTTCCATTGCAACAACAACATTGCAATAAGAAAGGGAAAATAAATAAAACTCTAATCTAATCTGAACTCTAACTAAGGATGATTGGGTACTCAGGACCCATGGGTGGCATTAAGCCTAAGTGCCTCAAATCGCCAATCCAAATCATCGCTCTGCCATGTCTTCAATGTCATTTCAATATCCGCACAAATCAAAACTCTAAGAACATGAGGCGTAAGCCTGGTCCACAATAATAGTAGAGGGTCGTGATCTAAAAACAACATATATACACAAATACAGAGCATGAAAGCATAATATAATATGGCATGATATCCAGTGGTAAAAAAAACATGGATATAAATATATCATCATATAACAAACATAACTCATGTGACAAAGCACCCTAATGCAATGCTTATATGCTAGTCCACATGATTCCTGAATTTCAAAACCTTCCTCGAGGAGCATAAATCATAAATGTACAACCTCTCACATACCAATACTATTTTATCGAGGTACAATCTCTCACAAACTAGCACAATTTACTAAGACGTGGTCTCTTATAGACTAGTAGACTCAATAATCCTCACAAGGACAAGGTTGACCACCAACACCTGGAACAACCATGTGGCCCATCACAGTCACCACTATCTTTGACTTTTTCACATCCATCATTATGTAAATGCAGCTACTAAAAGACTCAACTTTTAATACTAATTAAACACTAATAATTTTTCAACACTTTTTCCACATAGCAAACAAATCACTTTTTATCATCAAAAAAGTTCATAATACATAAGTTATTAGTTATGAATACATAATCACTTCAAATACATAAATAATTGTGTGCGCATTTATTCACCATTACCATAAAGAACATGTATAAAGACACACTCTGCATTCAAACATATATTATATTGTTAGAAAGTGTTGTTACGTCGACAAAGCTTTATTACACAAGCAACTTACGCTACGCCAACATAACCTATCTGAAGATTTCCAACAACACCTCTCAATTTTCTTATACCTTAAACCAATCAATTTATTTAATCAATACAAGTTTCTAAAAGAACCCTCAAATTAACCCTAGGTTTGACGATTATCCAAATCAATTAGGGTTTTCCTTTCTCTTAAGTTTTCTTACCTAATTAAGTTCCCTAACTTCAAAAAGACTTTGGTTTAGGAACTTAGGCAAAAATGAATTTAAAATCCTTTTCAAAACATTTATACCATACTTTAAAATTTTTAAAAATATTTTTCAAACTTATTGAAGTTCAACTCAAATCTTTGTCTTTAACAACTTAAAACAAAATATTTTCAAAATAAATCAGAGAAAACATACTCACACGATTTGAAATTTCGATTAAATTATCAATCAACTTCACAAATTTCAACACTTTAATATTTGAAAAACTAGTAGAAGACTTGTATCAAGAAATCTTATTAAAGAAACTCATATACTAAGAGTTCCAATATTCTAACTATTCAAAATCATGATTATTCCAATTTGACATTTTTAAAACCTTAATCTTTATCAATTATGATTTGTATATAAACTTTCACACAAAAACCATATTTTCTCATGAAAACAAAATATTTCCCAAGTTCACAATTTTCTTTTAAGTCTACAACTAAAATCTTCATTCATAATAAAACCACATATCAAAACCCAAAATTATAATCAATCATTCTTTTTCAAAACGCCTAAATACTTTTAGTTTGAAAAGAAATTGACTAATTATAAAAGGTTATCAATTAGTCGAATCAACCAATCCATTGGTTTTAGGAGTTATCCGTCAGGACTCTATCACAAGTTATGAATAAACATTTGTTTTATGTTTCTATTCTTGTCTGATCATAAAACTAAACAAGCAAGCATTATTTAGTTTTACTTGAATTTTTACTGGATAAAGCATCACAATGTTTGATTAATCATGGTAGCGAACAAGCGTCACAAACACACGATTAACGTCATAACATAATTCACTCAGATTCATAATTAAGCGGTAAAAATTCTTTCAATTTCTATTCGAACTAAATCAAAACAAGTGTTCAATCTATTTCAAATAATCTCAATCAAAGGCATAAATCAAAATCAGTATGATTTAGCATCATAACATCATTCAAATTCATACATAATGGACATGCGGTGATCAAAAATTGACAAAAAATATATAAAAACATTAAACAAAATTGCATTAAGAATCAAATCTCAAGAGTTTTAGCTTTCCATGGAAATGGAATTTTAGGGTTTGTAAAATATGAGAAAAGGTGTGTCCAAAGGCTCTCATGTAATTATTTGTAATAACCTAAATTAACCTAAAGAGCTTAGCCCAAAATCTGCACCAAAGTGGACTTTAATGATATTTAACAGTTCAATAGTAACTAATCACATGACAAAGTGATCCCAAACTCGAAATCAAATAATCAACTTCAGTAATCAGCTTTTTTGTTGCTCTACTTCTCAGTTTGCCAACACATCCTAGATCACCTCAAATGGACAACCACAACCCAAGTTATGGCTTGCAGAACGAGGAAGTGTCAAAAGGCTAGTGTTTACTCTCAAAGCACATCATGAAAGATAACATTACCTAAAGAGACAGACAGACAGACAGACAGACAGACAGACAGACAGACAGACAGACAGACAGATAGATAGATAGATAGATATGCAGATTCATTGTCGAGCAATCACATGTTGAGCATCCCCACACTTACTCAAAACATAATATAGAGAATCATTCCAAAGTAAGTAAAGCTCTTTTATCCCCTAAGATTGGGGCAAATCATGTTTTCACTTGTAAATCTTATTGGTGCTTTAGTCGGTGACCACTGACCTTGAAAATCTTATTGGTGCTTTCACTTTTTACTTCCAATGCGCTATAAGGAAAAATGTTAGTAATAACAAAAGGTCAAAACCACATAGAGTGAAGTTTACCAGCCATAATTTTAAAGCTAAAGTTGAACAATAGGACTTTTTGCTTAATAGAAAACTCCTTCATAGAAATCAGTTTATCATGGAAGTGTTTGATTTTCTCTTTATAGGTCATGGAGTTTTGATAGGCCTCTAGAAGATGTTTTTCAAATTTTTGCAATTAAAGCTTCCTCTCCAAGCTGCCTGATCAAAATCAAGGTTGCAACTCTTGACTGCCCAATATGCATAGTGATATATCCTCACAGAAATGTGATATGCCTTTCTAAACACAAGCCGATAGGGAGACATCCCTGTTGGTATTTTGTAAGCATTCATATGAGCCCAAAGATTGGCTTCACCATCTTTTCTAGAATTTATTTTATTTCTCTATTTGAGATTCCAGCTTGCCCATTAGTTTGGGGGTTGTAAGGTGTAGAAACTTTATGCACAATTTCATAGTTCCGAAGTAATGATTCCATAGTATGGTTGCATAAATGAGTGCCTTGATAACTGATGATTGCTCCGGTTATCCCAAATCTGCAAAAATATATTTGATCTGACAAATCTACAACAACTCAAAAATCATTAGTTCGAGTTGCTTTGGCCTCCACCCATTTAGAAACATAATCAATACCGAAAGAGGCATGGAAATGACCCATAAAATCAGTACCCCAAACTTCAGATACTTTACAAAAAAGCATAGGTTGCTGAGGCATTTTACTCCTAAGAGTGATTATTTTACCTTCTCGTTGAAATTGCTCATAAGTACAAAGAGTTTCAAACGCATCTTTGAAAATAGTAGGCCAAAAGAAAGTGGCATCTAAAACCCTCCTCGTTGTTTGTTGTGCTCCAAATTATCCCCATCATTGAGAGGTGTGACATAAATTTAGAATAGATTGAATCTCGTGATAGGGAACACATCTCTGATATGGATCATCCCACATATAATACTTGGCATCACTTTTAACATCATCAGCCAAATAGTTAACCAAATCAGCAAACTAGAGAGTAACATCAACAGTTGTAGAAGCTTCTCATTGTGAAAATCATCTTGAATAGGGAGGAAATCCTTAACCCTCTCTATTATACTCAAATGATCTGCAACTAAATTCTCTGCCCAACTTTTAACTCTGATTTCCAAATCAAACTCTTGGAGCAGCAACATCCACCGAATCAGTCTTTGCTTTGCCTTTGGAGCAAGTTTGACAATAGAAGTTAACATCAAATGTGAAGTTGGGTTCCTTTTGGAACAAGTTTGACAATAGATGAGCTATCTTCCTAAAGTCCTTTCTACAGTGTCTATAGAAACTTGCATAACCAAGAAAGGAACGAATTTCGCTAATGCAATAAAGGTTAGGTAAACTTGAAATCACACCAATATTACTAGGAGCTACTTCCATTTATTTGTTGAAGATCACGTGCCCCAAAACTATGCCTTATTGAACATGGTTAGTTAACATGCACTTATGCAAAACTTTTTCATGATTATTCAAACAAGTATCAAATGAAGAACCATAAACAGCAAAAATTATCCATAAACACATTTATGCAATTTTCTATGAAATCAGCAAAAAATACTAATCATGCACCACTGAAAAGCATCAAGTGCATTACATAAGCCGAAAGGCGCCCTTCTTTAGGAAAAAATGCCAAAGGGGCAAGTGAAAATGGTCTCTTCTTGGTCTTATGGTTAAATATGAATCTAAAAGTAATTTGAAAACCCATCAAGAAAACAATAGTGTGACTTACCAGCCAATTGCCCAAGCATCTAATCAATGAATAGTAAAGGAAAGTGGTCTTTTATAGTTGGTTGGTTGGGTCTTCTACAATCAATGCAGACTACCCAACGATTTTGCACCCTAGTGTTGATAAGCTCATTGTGCACATCCTTGACCACCCTGATACCAATCTTCTGAGGAACAAATTGGACAAGACTAACCCACTAACTATCTAATATAGGATAAATAATTCCAACTTGCAGAAGCTAGGTCACCTCTTTCTTTACCACATCCAAAATAAATGGGTTAAGTTTCCTTTGTAGTTGTCTCAGTAATCTCGCTCTTTTTTTATGGAGTATCGAATGCATGCATGTTAAGGGGTTGATATTAGATCTAAGATGGTTTTAAGAACTATGAGCTTCACTTGTTTTGATGATAACAAAATTAGTTTGTGGGAACAATTTAATGCACTAACATTTTGATTAAGTGTGCAAGTTTTAAAACAAGTGAACTATATAGATTCGGATGTCATATCCTCTGATAATTGGGTGAAGACAAAAGAACAACAAGATTTCACTTTACTCCGTTTTTCCAGTGACGCGAGTGTCGTTCTATCTTGGTTGACACCTATAATGCAAGCAAAGCTCTAGTTTTAGTGACTTTCGAAATATATGATATGTTTGAATGTGCAAACACAAGAAAATGGTTGAATTATGTTTGTCTAATTTGGATTCTTTTTAAATATTTATTCAAGAACTGGTTTGGGTTTGGTGATTTTAACTAAAATAGAGGCAAGAGCAATTAGAGGAAGCAGTAAAGTAAAGAGTGTAGAAGTAAAGTGGCATAAGAAGATTTACCCTGGTTCACCACCAACTTGGTAGCTATATACAATCATTTCACTTATAAAGATTTAACCACTAATTCAAATCCTTGAATTACACAACACCTGGCCCTACAAGTAAGTCTTCTCAAAACAATCTGATACCTACAAACTTTTTGAAGCAAACAAACATCTTGACCCTACAAGTCAAGTCTTCTCTACACAACCTAAAAACCACATATTGTTGAAGTCAACTACACCTTGACCCTACAACTCAAGTCTTCTGAACACAACCTGAAAACCACATATTGCTTGAGCATATATTCTTGTGAACAAATTATGAGCATATCTTCTTTTGAAAAAAATTAAGAGCATATCTTCTTGTGAAATTTTTTTTGATAATTTCTTCTTGTGAACAATACTTTGACCATATCTTCGTGTAAATAATATTTTGACTATATCTTCTTGTGAAAAATATTTTGAATTGTGTTCAAAAACTTATTCACGTTCATACTCTTAATAGATTGGAGCAGGAATAAATTTGGGCTAGTT